>NC_136071.1:591325522-591533022 GCF_964261635.1 Lissotriton helveticus
CCGGGGAGGCTCTCCCCAGCCTGGCTAGGGTTCGGAAGGTGGGACCGGACCCGGGGCTTGAACTCCATCTGGCCAGGCCCCGAGGGTGCTGGAGCCCCCTGTCCCGCAGGCCACCAGTGGGTCCGGGCGCTGGGGACGGGGCTCCACCGGTTCCCGGGGAGGCTCTCCCCAGCCTGGCTAGGGTTCGGAAGGTGGGACCGGACCCGGGGCTTGAACTCCATCTGGCCAGGCCCCGAGGGTGCTGGTACCCCTCCGTCCAGCAATCCGGCCGGGGGTCCGGGGCGCCCGGGACGGAGGGTCCACCGGGGGCCCAGGGGAGGCTCTCCCCGGCCCGGCCTAGGGTTCGGAAAGCCGGGACTGGGGCCGGGGACCGGGCCCGGGGCTTGAGCCCCGTCCGGCAGGGCCCAGTGGTGCGGGAATCCCCCCTCCGTCCTGCAAGCCGGCCGGGGGTCGGAGGCGCCCGGGACGGAGGGTCCATCAGGGCCCGGGGAGGCCTGAAGCCCCGGAGCCCTGCAGCCCCAGAGACCTGCAGCTTTGCAGCCCCCGGAACCCTGCAGCCCCAGAGCCCTGCAGCTCCGGGGCAGACAGATTGGCGTCATTTTGGTCCCGGCCATCTGGTCGCCCCTCTCGCCTCGGCCATCTGGTCGCCCTGGAAGTCATGATGAGGTGCCATTCTGAGGTTCCGTGACGATTTTATTCGTGTTTGTAACATTGTCGTAAATACATAATTTTGGTATCAGTGAACCGCAAATGATCCATTTAGTATATCCTGGTGTTTTCGCTATGCTACGAGCAAGAGCACTCCTGTTACCAACACATTTGTGATTTACCCATGGCATCCATCTTAGAACACGGAAGCCATTTTGTATTCCTTGCCCTCACATAGTCAATGGACACGCAATGACTTCTTCTTATTTAAGGACACGTAGGCCTTAACCGGCGATTCACCTTGCGAGTGACACGTGCACCTTAGGCCAGCAACGCTGTAGCAGCATGACTCGGCAAGAACTGCCTCCCCAGCCTGAGGCCAGTCCTGCTATACTGGTTCTTGTGTTCGTTGGCCTGATCATGATTAGGCGGCCGAAGCTGGTAACCGTGCCCATTTACGACCCACAAACATTTCTTATCCTGTCTTTCTATCTTCTGCACCTGGCTCTGCTCCTTTCCTTCTGGGCCTTTATTAGGGGGAGGTAACGAAATTTACGATGAGGCGGTCCGGGTCTTGAATGAAGAATTGACATGGGATTATGATGGACTAGTGGGAACCCCTCATTCGTAATGTTTTGACATCAGATACTGTTGACGATTCCTGTGCAACGCCAAATATTTATTGTTTAAGACACGAATGTTTAGAACTGTGGTAACATGTAAAGAATTTGCCTGAAGCCCAATATTTAGTATATAAGGAGCAACCCTCTTTTTACAAATTGAACAGGCTCCTAGATACTGCCCATGTGTAGTTTCTGTGACTTCTGTGTCCCTGCAGTAATAAACCTTTGGTCTTTGACGCCACCATCGAGAAGCCCGTGTTTCTGTTTGTTTTGTGCACCGAGACAGGTGGAACTCCGGGGTCTTTGGGTGTTATCCCTGACACCTCTGGACGGAACCAAAAAGTCCAGAACTCCAATTGGCGCCCAACGTCGGGCGACGTCATTCGGTACCGGTCCAAAAGCCTGAAGAGTTCGAGGAGCTTCGTGTGAAGATTTCAGAGGGAGGCGCCCCACTTCATCGATCCCGGCATATCGCAAAAGTGGCCCCGACGTTCTCTTCCACGAGGGTTCCCGTTCAGACGGCTGCAGTGGTCCGTTGCCTTGACCGTCGCCCTGTCTTGGACCCGAGGTGCAGTCCTCAGTACGGCGAAACGTGACGGGTTTCTCCTTGGTGACGTCTTCAGTGCCTCAGTTAAGTATTCAGTGGTTGCTAGTTGGTTATTTTGTAAGGGTTGCTCCTATTTGGATAATCCTTTTTAGTTCTCAGTTCAGTTCAGTTCTGTAAGGTTATCACTGGTCATTCTGGTTACGATAATCATTCTGTTCAGTTCAGGTATCGATACATTTGTCAGTTCTGGTAGGCCTAAGTTCTTGGTTCGAGTGCGCATCTTTTCTGTTTGTGTCTTGTTTGTTTTGTGTGCCGGATTATAAAATGGTAAGTCGGAAAAATTGTATGTTGTCTTGTTTTGGTTGCAACAGTGATTCCCAGTTGGAGGACTCGTGTTTGGTTCCTCCGATTGGAACTCCCCTTTATGATCTTTATTGCAAGTTTGGTGTGGGCCCTATCTCTTATAACGAGATATGGATCCACTACACAGAGAAAGATGGTGTCCTTAGTTGGCCACTACATGGTAGTTTTGAACCTGAAGTTCTCGATAATCTAGAAAGAAGGTTGTTTAAGAAGAAAGCCCGGCCGGCAATGTTTGATTCTTTCCGTTATTGGCGAAAAGAATCTAAACAGAGAGAAATTAAAAAGTTGAAGAAAGAACAGAAAGAGCAAGAGTTGACTTTAGAACAGTCTGCTAGGCAGCTGCAACTCAACGAGTCTGAGAAAGCGATGGAGGTGGCCGATAGAGAGCGTAATTTAGCGATAGACAAGTGCTATCCTGCTTTGCCATCGAGTACGGCTAAGATAGTAGAGGACCCTGAAAAGGATCCCCTGTTGTCTTACTTGTTACGATCACCCCCACCGTATGCACAGGGTGCTACGGCTCCACCTATACCGAATGTTCAATTACCGGTTGCTGGACAACCTGGTGTCCCTGTTCCCGCTCCCCTGAATCAAGTTCCTGTACCTCCTGTAGTCAATATTAATGTTCCTTCGACAACCCCTCTTCTAGGGTTGCCGGCTTCTTTACCTATGCCTGTGTCGCTCACACCTGCTACTTCACAAGCTATTTTGCCTGCTACTCCTACTGTTCCTGATCTATCTGTTCCAACTGCTACTCTATTCACTGCCTCTGCTAATATTATGACTCCGCTTTCTGTTCGTCGAAGAATCACTGATTCTGTCTCTAATATTCTATCTCCCTTCTATAAAACTCTGATTAAGACTCCTACCTCTGACTCTGTGCAGAGACGTAGTCAGCTTCCCAGTACTGAAGAAAGAGGAATATTAGATTCCACTGCTCTTAGATGGGTTTCGAAAGTTGGAAGATATAATGTACAAGATGTATTAGATACATTTATGCAATGGAACGAACCGACACAACGATATGTGTTCGATGAAATGTGTTTTCTTCTACGTGAGGAATTGGAAGAGGATGACCCTGAATCAAATCTAGGAGAATTAATTAATGTTCAGAAAGAGTTTGCTGCAGGTATGATAGTTGGACAAAATATAAAAGAAGCGATGGAACTGATTTTAAGTTATAGGAATGACCCATCCCTTCGTTCACCAAGAGAATTAGAGAAACGTAGTACGAAACAAAATCGTCAATATCCAATGAGAGAGGTTCCACCAATTTGGCGTGAAGCTGTGCAAGCTAATGTAAACCTTGGTATTGCAGCCGCTCCGGCCCAATTCCAGAGAGTATGGATACATATTCCATGGAAGCGAGCTGAAGTGTTAGCAGTAAAACAGGCCTTGCCAGATCCGCGTAAAAATCCTGCAGGGTACTACAAAGAGTTGGCTCAGACAGTTGACGCTTGTGTATTGAATTTGGCTGACATAGATCTGCTATTTGGTAATGTAGTACCACAACCAATTTGGGCTAAAATTCGTAAAGAGAATCATCCAGTTGCCCTAGGTGGTGACTGGGCAGCTATAATTGCAGCGGATGGTCAACAAATAGGTGGTTCCAAACCTGAACCTTTAATTGCTAACTTGCCTGGTAGAATAATCGATTTAATGAAAACCTTGATGCCAGCATTGCGCGTTAACTGGGACAAATTGTCCGCGTGCAAACAAAAGAAAGACGAAAGCGTCTCCGACTTTTTCACAAGATTCGAGGAGACTTTCGTGGATCATAGTGGTCAGGATATGAGCACAGAAGGAGGCCAGAGATTATTTGTTGATAAATTTGTGCACAATCTGTTGCCAGAACTTAGTAGTAAATTAAAGAATTCTGAAAGTGCGTGGGCTGTCTCTACGACTGCGCAAATACTTGCGACTGCTCAGTACTATGAAAATAGGGATAAAGAAGAGAAGGAAAAATCAGATAAAAAGACGAAAGATTTAAAAACTAAAGTACTTTTACAGCAAGCTTATCCGCCTCGCATGAATCAAACTAATATGCAGCAAGGGTCATATCAAAGAACGGATTATAATTTTCAAAGGCCACAATACCAATGGAATCAATGTGCTTATTGCAAAAAGGAAGGTCATTACAAAAGTGAGTGTCCAGTTCGAACGCAAAATAATGCTGCGGCAGCTCAGAGAGGTCGTGGTAGTTCTATGCAAAACTCTAGAGGTCGAGGACGAGGTGCTATGCCTCCACAGACAAGTGATCGCCCCTCTAATTATTTCGACCAGCGAAATGGACAATCTGCCCAACAGAATAGGTCTCCACAGTATCATGTCGAAGACTATTATGAAACTAGTGAGGAAGTTCAGCAAAGTGAATACTAGGACAGCCATGGACAAAGAGAGGGAGTAGTATCAGTACCAGTAGATCAGAGTGGGCCTTATGTCGCAGTAGCAACATCAGGTATAGTCGAACCGTTTCTGTTGGATACTGGTGCAGCAAAAAGTTCTATCATACATGCGAAACTCCCTGGCGCACCTTTGTCTGGCTCAACAAACGTTTCAGTAGGTTTTTCGGGCGCCCCTGTTCACAACCCTGTTTCTGGTCCTTTGTCTATTTCTGTTGGACCCCGTCAATTGAAAGCACCCCTGATTTTGACGACAGGTTGTAACGAAAATCTGCTTGGTTTAGACTTGTTAAAACGCCTGTACGCGACATTGTACTGTTCTCCAGCAGGAGTACAGCTTACGTTGGGTAAAAGAATAATCTCCCCGATGTACTTGTCGATGGATGCGCTCCCACCAGAGCTGCGTTCACTCCCTGATGCTCTTTGGGCGACTGGTCCTAATGATGTAGGTCTATTGGAAATTCCACCCTATGTAGTAACTTTGAAAGCAAATGTCAAACTTCCACGAATTCCACAATACAGAATCTCTAGTGAAGGTGAGCGTGCGCTCCTACTGATAGTACAAGACCTGATCAAGAAAGACGTTATAGAAGAAACTAGAGGTAATGTCTGTAATAGTCCTGTACTGCCTATTTTGAAACGAACTGACCCAACAAAGCCTCCAGTATATAGGTTCGTAATTGATCTTAGAGAGGTTAATAAAATTGTGATCCCACAGTTTCCTGTGGTACCAGACATTACTGCATTGTTAACGTTGATTCCTGCTACAGCAGCATGGTTTTCAGTTGTCGACTTGAAAAATGCCTTTTTCAGCATTCCGATAGCCGAGGAAAGCAGAGATATCTTCGGTTTCTCTCTAGGAGGATGAAGTTTCAGATTTAAACGCGCTCCACAAGGTTATTGTGAAAGCCCATCCATTTACAGTCAAGCATTAAAAAGCCAGTTAGATTCCTTCGTACTTCCTCGTGGTTCTGCTTTAGTACAGTATGTCGATGATCTTCTAGTGGCTGCCGATGACAAGGAAACTTGCAAAACAGCTACGATTTCTTTATTGCATCACTTGTCAGATTTGAATCACAAGGTGTCACCTTCAAAAATGCAATACTGCTGCCAAGAAGTGACCTACCTAGGTCATCTCTTGTCAAAGGAGGGAAGGAAGTTGACCCCAGAGAGAATAAAAGCAATTACACAGATGAATGTTCCTAGCACGCAGAGAGAAGTACGTGCCTTTTTAGGTATTACCTCATATTGTAGGCAATGGATCCCAAATTTTTCTCTTCTAGCAAAACCATTGGTAGCCTTGCCTTGACTGGGAAAGGTGTTCCGAGTCCGGTACCATGGTCTGCTGAATGTCAGCAGAGTTTTTCTGAGTTACGAAATGCACTGTGTTCAGCACCTGTATTGGGTACACCCGACTACAGTAAGCCATTCACGCTCTATGTCCACGAGAGAGAAGGTTGTGCATTGAGTGTTTTGACGCAGAAATTTGGTGATAAACAACGCCCTTGTGCGTATTTTTCATCAACATTAGATCCAGTAGCTAGAGCGTTGCCTAGTTGCTTGAGAGCTACAGCCGCAGCTGCAGCTTCCATTCGACAATCTGCTGGTTTAGTAATGAACAACATGCTAGTAGTTATGGTTCCTCATGCTGTGGATACACTCATGAACCGAACCAAGACGCAACACCTTACCAGTGCTAGATTATCAGGTTATGAACTGACACTGTTAGCTAGTCATATTCAGATCAAAAGATGCAATGTATTGAATCCAGCAACATTGTTGCCGACTAGCCAAGAGTCGAGTGATTCCGAACCACACGACTGTTGTTTCAAAACTGAGGAAGAAACAAAAGGACGAATCGATCTAAAAGACACTCCGTTATCAGATCCAGATGGCACGTTGTATGTTGATGGGTCTTGCTTCAAATTGGAGAATGGTGATGTGACTGCTGCTTATGCAGTAACAACTTTGAGTACGATTGTGGAGACTGCAAGAGTGAGTCAGAATTCTGCCCAGGCTGCAGAATTGATCGCGCTAACAAGAGCGTGCGTTTTAGCTAAGGGAAAGAGAGTGAATGTGTTCACAGATAGTCAGTACGCGTTCGGCGTGGCCCATAGTTTTGGCCGTTTGTGGAAAGAAAGAGGTTTCATTACGTCCCATGGGACTAAGATTCAACATGGTCAGCTAGTTAATGACTTGTTGGAATCTCTAACCTGGCCGACTGAAGTTGCGATTGTGAAATGCAGTGCTCATAAAGCAATCACGGATGATGTTGGTCGTGGGAATGCTTTTGCTGATGAGATTGCAAAACAGACAGCTAGAAATATGATGAGTAGAATGTATGTTGCAACGTCTGCAAGATGGATTTCTGAGTCTGGAATGTGTGAGAACACAGTGGAAAGCGTGAAGGAAATTCAGAAAGAGGCGACTGAGGAGGAAAAACTTGCATGGAGAGAGAGCACGGGTAAATTGGACTCGAGTGGGTGTTGGATTGATTTGTCGGAACAACAGCGTTGGATGTTGCCTGATGCGTATGTGCTTGCAGTAGTAACGATGGCACATGGAACAGCGCACATCAGTTCAAAAGGGATTTGTAAGATGTTGGCTCCGGTCTGGAAAAATGACGGGATTAGTAAGTGTGCAGAGAGAGTGGTGAGAAATTGTATGGTATGCTTGATGCATAATCCTGGCAAGGGAATCCCCACACCTGCAGGTCACTTCGCTCCTCCTTCCTGCCCCTTTGAGGTGATCCAGCTAGACTTCATTCACATGGATCGTTGCAATAATCTGAAATACGTCCTAGTGGTAGTTTGTGCTTTCTCCAGATGGATCGAAGCATACCCACTGAAGGACAATACTGCCTTATCCACTGCCAAAATTCTTCTTAAAGAATACTTCCCCAGATACGGAATGCCACGGATTGTATGGTCAGACAACGGAAGTGAGTTCGTAGGGAAAGTTATGCAGAGTGTGTGTGCCGGCCTAGGGATTAGACAGAAGTTTCATAGTGCGAATCATCCCCAGTCCGCGGGTTTAGTCGAGGGTTACAATGGTACCCTTAAACTGAAACTTGCTAAGATACAAGCATCCACGGGTTTGTCCTGGCCAGACGCATTGCCTTTGGCTTTGCTATCAACAAGAGCGACTGTACATTCTAGAGTAGGGCTTAGTCCTTATGAAATAGTTTTTGGTCGTCCTGCAAATGTTTGGGGGGTACCTAGACCGAAAGAATTTAAGCAGCTGGAATACCCAATGTTAATTGATTACCTTTTCGACTTGACTGCTAAATTGAGTCTTATTCACCAACAGGTTTTCGATGCATTGCCAAAGCCACCGGAGAGTCCAGGCCATCAGCTGAAACCGGGTGATCAGGTGGTCATCAGAAATTTTGCAAGAACAAAAAATCTTCAGCCCAGATTCATTGGCCCTTTCCAAGTCCTGCTAGCAACGAGAACTGCTATTCGTGTGGCCGGAAGGAAAAATTGGATCCATACGACACATGCTAAACGTGTGCCTCTGCCACTTCCTTACGACAACTGGGTAAAGAAAGGAATCGGTGCCTCTGAAACGGAACAAGTCCCCAGGTTCATACCTTTCAGCGATGCAGAACTAATCACGGATTCACCAAATTCTGACTCTCCTCCTGAAACTGCTCTTTTGAACCCTGAACATTTGTCATCCACACCCAATGAACATTTGCCATCTGCACCAAAAGAACATTTGCCATCGGCGAACGTGAACATTGCAACGTCAGCTGAAAATACATTGTTTCCAGATCAGACAGCTCCTGCAAAACTGAGATACAACTTACGTTCTCGCAATATGGACAAATAAAGCAGGAAACTGCCTATTTTCAGATTTGAATTTGCTATACATTGCCTCCAGCCAGGAAGTTTGCTAATACTTTGTATTGTTTCTTTTTGTTTTAAAATTGCCTTGCCGTCTGGGTAGCCGTAGGGTCGTGGCTGTGTGCCTAGTTGAATCTGCAGGGGTCAGACACAAGGTCGATCTTTCTGTTAGTTCTGGGAACTCCCAGGGCTGATAGAGGCATTTTCATCTACGTACACATCATCAGTGGTCGCGAACGGTCGTAGAAGATGGAGCTTCCTGAGCTACAACGAGAAAATGTAATTTATGTTCGCAGAAATAGACTGTACAGAATACTTCACAGCAGATGCTTTCTAATGCAATGTGCAGTTACATTTTTAATTGTTTTGATAACGTTGGTGGGTGGAATCATCTTTGGTGTACATTTGATTTTTATGCCAGTAACTACAGTACCTCCCCTTGATCCTACTACTTCTACGGTTTCTTCTATGCATTCTTTTCACTCATTTCCTGAACACGAACAAGCTCGACGCTCAGAATTTATTAACAATACATTTGTACAGCTCTTGCATCAACACCAACTGATAGTTAATACTACAGACTGCTGGGTGTGTGGCTTGATACCCCACACTATGGATAAAGGCATTCCCTATCTAGTCTTGCCTTTCAGCTATAATGGATCATTTCAGGCCTTTCAGACCATTTTTTCATATGCCCTTGAAACCTATCCTCCGCGTCCACCACGGTCCACTAAATACAACTCAGCCAACAAAGCTTTAGTCCAGGGAATTATTGACATGATTAAAGACGTCAATAATACTCCATCTTATCCTAGAGGTGAATTACTGGTGTATTTGAGTTGGAACTCTACAGAGTATCGCCTTAGTTTGGGAGAAAACAAGCGTAAAAGCTCCACTTCAGTTTGGGTCGTGCCTCACCAAGGGCAGGTCTGTTTGCAAGGAAATGGGAGAAATCCGAGAGCTCAGCTAGGGAGGAGTGAGTGCGTTGAGACTTACGTATTTCCGTCTAACTCCTCCCCTGCCTTTCTGACTGCTAGGGGTACCTACTTCATTTGTCAGGACAGAGCATATACATGGCTGCCTGCTGACTTTTCAGGTTCATGTTATATTGCTCGATTGTTACCCCCGACATACACTGCTTCTTCAGATTATCACAAAACCAGAGTAGCAAGAGGTGTCTTCAGCAAGGAAGATACCGCTGGTCAAGAAGCTGGAGACTTTTTCAAAGGTTTCCTTCCGTTTTGGGGGCCTATGGCTAATAGTAGAAATCTTCGTCAACTAACACGGGTAGTTGAATCTACTATTACAGAAACTGCAGGTGCCCTTAGTAACTTAACAGCTGAGCTTCAGGCGGATCGTCTCATGACGTTGCAGAACCGTATGGTTCTAGACGTAATACTTGCAGATCGAGGTGGGGTATGCAGAATGATCCAATCGAGCTGCTGTGTCTTTATTCCAAATAATGCTCCAACAGTCTATGAAGCAATCTCTAAGCTACATAAGATTTCCGACTCTATACACGTAGATAAGGGAAACTGGTCCTTCATGGAGTGGTTTTGGACTCTGGTATCAGCGTGGGGATGGAAGGTTCTGATGGTTATTGGTGTCATCCTAGTATTTCTGTTCTCGTGCTGTCTTATTATCCAATGCGGTCCCGCTCTGTGTAGCCTCTGTGCTGCAACCTGTTTCAGAAAACCACCTGCATTAGGAGAAAAGGCACGAGACAGGATGATGATACAACGACATGTCACTGACCTAATGAGCATAGAATTAGACTCTGACTCTGATATAGACTGAGTAATTGCCTATGTAAGGGCAAAAGGAGGGTCTGAGGTTCCGTGACGATTTTATTCGTGTTTGTAACATTGTCGTAAATACATAATTTTGGTATCAGTGAACCGCAAATGATCCATTTAGTATATCCTGGTGTTTTCGCTATGCTACGAGCAAGAGCACTCCTGTTACCAACACATTTGTGATTTACCCATGGCATCCATCTTAGAACACGGAAGCCATTTTGTATTCCTTGCCCTCACATAGTCAATGGACACGCAATGACTTCTTCTTATTTAAGGACACGTAGGCCTTAACCGGCGATTCACCTTGCGAGTGACACGTGCACCTTAGGCCAGCAACGCTGTAGCAGCATGACTCGGCAAGAACTGCCTCCCCAGCCTGAGGCCAGTCCTGCTATACTGGTTCTTGTGTTCGTTGGCCTGATCATGATTAGGCGGCCGAAGCTGGTAACCGTGCCCATTTACGACCCACAAACATTTCTTATCCTGTCTTTCTATCTTCTGCACCTGGCTCTGCTCCTTTCCTTCTGGGCCTTTATTAGGGGGAGGTAACGAAATTTACGATGAGGCGGTCCGGGTCTTGAATGAAGAATTGACATGGGATTATGATGGACTAGTGGGAACCCCTCATTCGTAATGTTTTGACATCAGATACTGTTGACGATTCCTGTGCAACGCCAAATATTTATTGTTTAAGACACGAATGTTTAGAACTGTGGTAACATGTAAAGAATTTGCCTGAAGCCCAATATTTAGTATATAAGGAGCAACCCTCTTTTTACAAATTGAACAGGCTCCTAGATACTGCCCATGTGTAGTTTCTGTGACTTCTGTGTCCCTGCAGTAATAAACCTTTGGTCTTTGACGCCACCATCGAGAAGCCCGTGTTTCTGTTTGTTTTGTGCACCGAGACAGGTGGAACTCCGGGGTCTTTGGGTGTTATCCCTGACACCTCTGGACGGAACCAAAAAGTCCAGAACTCCAATGCCTCCCGGATCCCAGCCAGGGCTCCAGGAGGTCGGGTACTTTCGCGCCTTGGGTCCCCTCTGTCACCTCGTGTGCACAGATTGCAAGAAAGTCAGGTAATTTCCCTCCGGATTACTAGGGACAGGGTACGCCCGGACACCCCTCCAAGGTTGGTGGTTCTCTGCTAGGGGGACCAGATGGGCTATGCCTGGGTAACACCTCCCTAGGCCACCCGGGGCTTCCTTCCTCCAGGCCAACGGCTTGTCAAATTGCCCAGGACGGGCTCCATGGCTCTTGGGCAGTCGTCCCCCGGGCGTCCGGGGCTCCATCCCTGCCGACGGCATGGAAAAGTGCCCGGGACGGGCTCCATACGTCCCGGGCAGTCCTCCCCCGGGCGTCCGGGGCACCCATCTCCAGGAGGCCAACAGCATGGCAAAGTACCCGGGACGGGCTCCATGGGTCCCGGGCAGTCCTCCCCCAGGCATCCGGGGCTTCCATCTCCAGGCCAACGGCAGGTCAAAGTGCCCAGGACGGGCTCCACGGGTCCCTGGCAGTCCTCCCCCACCGGGCGTCCGGGGCTCCCTTCCCCAGGCCAACGGCATGCCAGAGTGCCCAGGACGGGCTCCACGAGTCCCGGGCGTCCGGGGCTCCCTTCCCCGGGACACCGGCTTGTCAGAGTGCCCATGACGGGCTCCACGGGTCCCGGGTATCTGGGACTCCCTTCCCTGGGCCAACGGCATGCCGGAGTTCCCAGGACAGGCTCCACGGGTCCCGGGCGTCCGGGGCTCCCTTCCCCGGTCCGACGGCTTGTCAGAGTGCCCAGGACGGGCTCCACGGCTCCCGGGCGTCCGGGGTTCCCTTCCCCGGGTCAGCGGCATGTCAGAGTGCCCAGGACGAGTTCCACGGGTCCCGGGCAGTCCTCCCCCGGGCGTCCGGGGCTCCCTTCCCCGGGCCGTCGGCAGGTCAGAGTGCCCAGGACGGGCTCCATGGGTCCCGGACAGTCCTCCCCCCGGGCGTCCGGGGCTCCCTTCCCGGGGCAGACGGCAGGTCAGAGTGCCCAGGACGGGCTCCACGGGTCCCGGGCAGTCCTCCCCCCGGGCGTCCGGCGCTCCCTTCTCCAGGCCGATGGCAGGTCAGAGTGACCAGGACGGGCTCCACGGGTCCCGGGCAGTCCTCTCCCGGGCGTACGTGGTTGTCCGACAGATTCGGGCAGATGTGCTTTTACGAACCGGATCGGAATCGGCCCAAATAATAATAATATTAATCCACATTTGTAAGGCGCACAATCACCCGTAAGGGTCTCTAGGCGCTAGGGGCCGTCGGGAAGATTAAGCAAGCTATTGCCCAGAGTCACATGGTGCTGGGCTAATCTGCCGCCGGTGCCGGGGATCGAACCGTGATCCCCAGATTCCGGAGTCAGCCGCCCTAGGCGCGGCGCCAGCTATTGCCCAGAGTCACATGGTGCTGGGCTAATCTGCGGCCGGTGCCGTGGATCGAACCCTGATCTCTGGGATGCTCGAGGGTTACTACGCGCTCTACAAAAACCTTAAATAAAAAAATCTCCAGATTCCGGAGTCAGCCGCCCTAGCCGCGGCGCCAGCTATTTCCCAGAGTCACCTGGTGCTGGGCTAATCTGCCGCCGGTGCCGGGGATCGAACCGTGATCTCCAGATTCCGGAGTCAGCCTCCCTAGCCGCGGCGCCAGCTGTTTCCCAGAGTCACGTGGTGCTGGGCTAATCTGCGGCCGGTGCCGGGGATCGAACCCTGATCTCTGGGATGCTCGAGGGTTACTACGCGCTCTACAAAAACCTTAAATTAAAAAATCTCCAGATTCCGGAGTCAGCCGCCCTAGCCGCGGCGCCAGCTATTTCCCAGAGTCACCTGGTGCTGGGCTAATCTGCCGCCGGTGCCGGGGATCGAACCGTGATCCCCAGATGGAGATATCCCAAAAATCTGGCATGGATACGGCCCGCCAGGACAGGTTTGGGCACCCCTGCCCTAGACCAATGAGCCTGAGTGGCCAGGAGACATTTTGAACAATTTCTGAAGCGTCTTTCAGAAAAAAGCAGGGCTATTTGGCTAGTCTCCCTCTAAGTGAGCCTCACAACGTCATGTTTTCTCTCAAGTTGTTGTTTTTTCACTCTAGCAAGAAAGGGGGCAGCCAATCTCCTATCAGCCAGTGAGCAGAAAAAAGGCACAGATGAGAACAGCAAGCACTTTCTGGCAATTGTTCTCCTCTGCAAGTCCTGGACCCTTGCCCCATAGACTTCCACACCAGAAGCAATGAAGGGCCCACCATTTCCTGCGCCTGAGAAAGAGGGGTTTGATATTTGGATTCAAACGCGCTCGCTCAGCGCTCGATCAGGCGAGATTTATATGAGTGGCTCACAGGCCTGAAACACTCACCTGGGAGACCCAGAGTGGTTGACTTCTCAGTATAGCCATTGTTGGGCGAGTCACCTCCTTTCCTCCTGCCTCAATCTAGAATTGGCTGCAAATCATAGGAGAGAGTGCAATGCCCGTGTGCAGTGCCTACTCCCAGCTACCTCTCTGTCTTCCTTATGTAAATTAGAATTTGCAAGGGGGGACCAATGGCATTCTGCTCCTCCCACATAACCAGGAAGCCCTGTTGAACATGTCTGCCTGTGTTTTTGCAGGGACAGTGCCTTCTCTGCCCAAAAGGTGGCAGGAGAGCCTCACAACAAATGATGGGATCAACTGCTTAGTTAGAAACCCAGCATGGCAGTTACTGTGATGGAGTGCAAATTTAATGGAAGGTGTGCCTGAGGTGTCATTTCCAGAAATCCATGGAATTGTGATTGAGGGCCCAGCCTGATTGTTGGTGGATTTCTCTTCACATGCTACAGGTTCCTGCAAAGATTGTGGTGTTTGCCGGGAACGCACTGCAAAAAACAGGAAGATTTACGGGTGTAAAAGGGACCTGTCAGAAGTGGGATTTGAACCCACGCCTCCATGAGGAGACCAGAAGGCTCAGCTACACTGAAGATCAAGCTCTCTTGAGTCTGGCGCCTTAGACCACTCGGCCATCCTGACGGCTCATGACGGGGGCTTAGGTCTAACTCTTCTATCTGCACCTGCCAATGTTTCCACTTACAACCTTCACAGCAATGTCACAGGTGTAAAGGCCCCAACAATACAACATAGCTTAAACAAAATAAAAATAGGCACAAGAACGACCCCCAGATGATGGATGCAGATAACTTTGTTTCGTCTTGCAAAGGTAAAGAAAGTTTCCCACGGCTCACTGTGTTCAAAGACCACCTCTTCTTAAACTTGCATTCAGATAATAAGGTTTTAGAGTGTGCACATAAAAGCAGCCAACGCTCAGTGTTTCTGCCCGGTCTCGAACTGGGGACCTTTCGCGTGTTAGGCGAACGTGATGACCACTACACTACAGAAACGACCTTGCTGCTTGCTACTGTTAAAGCAAAGTTCCTCTCAAGGCTTCATCCTACTTCTATTCTGCTGTATCAGCAGCGGCTCAGAATGTGCAGAACAAGTGTGAAAACCTCAGAGGTATCATCCAACATGCTTGCAATTAGACGTATTCAAAATTTACTTGTGCAGGCATCGACAGACAAATATCTGATGCCTAAATGTCTGCGAGTACAGCTTGGGAAAGCATCACCTGGGACACACTGAGACTAAGCAGGTATGCAGAAAAAGCACGGTGATCCATTTTTCTACTGAGGTTAGGAATATGTTAAGCAAAAAATCAACCGAGTATTACTAGAAATAGTCAGGCATAGTGCATTTTTAGTACGATTTGTATGTTTAGCTCTAAAAAGGGCTCGTCCGGGATTTGAACCCGGGACCTCTCGCACCCTAAGCGAGAATCATACCCCTAGACCAACGAGCCACGCAAGAGTCACCTCTGACACGGCTCCAGGGGTTAGTGGCAGCTAGTCGGTGAATGCTTCACCCAAAGCAAGCAACTGCACATGTTGCTCTCTTCTGCAATATGATTGCTGTCTTTTCCATGGCCGTCATCAAACAAGAAATTAAAAAGCCTCTGTCCTTCAGACAGTTTGTTTTCTCTAAGTGTCTGCTTGTGGTGAGGACAAGAAAAGCATTTCTGCTCTCATTCCTTGCTTTCATGAAGTAGGCCCACCCTTCAGAGCAAAGGGCGAGCAAGCGAATGGCGCAAGCTATCGTCACTTCTCTTTTCGAGCTGTCACTGAGATCCCTGGAGCACACTACGTCAGGTTGGTGAGGGATAGACAGCCTCTATTATCTCAGCTTTCCTATAAAGTCAGCCAGTAAAGGCAAACACTGTTAAAAACAGCAAACCGCTGTTTCTGCCCGGTCTCGAACCAGGGACCTTTAGCGTGTAAGGCGAACGTGATAACCACTACACTACAGAAACAGACACTAACTCAGGAATCTTGTTGGCATGTATTGGGCTGGAATGCACAGACTAAGGGCCAATGTCCTTGTAGCTCAAAGTTGGGCTCTCCTTACCCGGTCTCTATTTCTTTGGAAGACAGGAATGAGGACCACTTTTATTCCAAGAGGCGATTTTGAAACCATATCCTGAAATTACACTAGAAAAACACTATGCATGTAATGTTCCTACCATGCTGGTCTGGCCCAGAAAAGCAGTTGCAAAGAAGTCCTGCACTCCTTTATCACGCCACAAGTGGAAAATAGCGTGCAGGGTAAGGAACTTTCTCGACATACACAGCGTCTTATAGCATTGAAAAGAAGAAATGCTCCTATATTACAAGCATCCTGAAAATGTCCACAGCATGGGCTCGTCCGGGATTTGAACCCGGGACCTCTCGCACCCAAAGCGAGAATCATACCCCTAGACCAACGAGCCTGAGTGGCCCGGAGACATTTTGAACAATTTCTAAAGCGTCTTTCAGAAGAAAAGCAGGGCTATTTGGCTAGTCTCCCTCTAAGTGAGCCTCACAACGTCATGTTTTCTCTCAAGTTGTTGTTTTTTCACTCTAGCAAGAAAGGGGGCAGCCAATCTCCTATCAGCCAGTGAGCAGAAAAAAGGCACAGATGAGAACAGCAAGCACTTTCTGGCAATTGTTCTCCTCTGCAAGTCCTGGACCCTTGCCCCATAGACTTCCACACCAGAAGCAATGAAGGGCCCACCATTTCCTGCGCCTGAGAAAGAGGGGTTTGATATTTGGATTCAAACGCGCTCGATCAGGCTCGATTTATATGAGTGGCTCACAGGCCTGAAACACTCACCTGGGAGACCCAGAGTGGCTGACTTCTCAGTATAGCCATTGTTGGGTGAGTCACCTCCTTTCCTCCTGCCTCAATCTGGAATTGGCTGCAAATCATAAGAGAGAGTGCAATGCCCGTGTGCAGTGCCTACTCCCAGCTACCTCTCTGTCTTCCTTATGTAAATTAGAATTTGCAAGGGGGGACCAATGGCATTCTGCTCCTCCCACATAACCAGGAAGCCCTGTTGAACATGTCTGCCTGTGTTTTTGCAGGGACAGTGCCTTCTCTGCCCAAAAGGTGGCAGGAGAGCCTCACAACAAATGATGGGATCAACTGCTTAGTTAGAAACCCAGCATGGCAGTTACTGTGATGGAGTGCAAATTTAATGGAAGGTGTGCCTGAGGTGTCATTTCCAGAAATCCATGGAATTGTGATTGAGGGCCCAGCCTGATTGTTGGTGGATTTCTCTTCACATGCTACAGGTTCCTGCAAAGATTGTGGTGTTTGCCGGGAACGCACTGCAAAAAACAGGAAGATTTACGGGTGTAAAAGGGACCTGTCAGAAGTGGGATTTGAACCCACGCCTCCATGAGGAGACCAGAAGGCTCAGCTACACTGAAGATCAAGCTCTCTTGAGTCTGGCGCCTTAGACCACTCGGCCATCCTGACGTCTCATGAGGGTGGCTTAGGTCTAACTCTTCTATCTGAACCTGCCAATGTTTCCACTTACAACCTTCACAGCAATGTCACAGGTGTAAAGGCCCCAACAATACAACATAGCTTAAACAAAATAAAAATAGGCACAAGAACGACCCCCAGATGATGGATGCAGATAACTTTGTTTCGTCTTGCAAAGGTAAAGAAAGTTTCCCACGGCTCACTGTGTTCAAAGACCACCTCTTCTTAAACTTGCATTCAGATAATAAGGTTTTAGAGTGTGCACATAAAAGCAGCCAACGCTCAGTGTTTCTGCCCGGTCTCGAACCGGGGACCTTTCGCGTGTTAGGCGAACGTGATGACCACTACACTACAGAAACGACCTTGCTGCTTGCTACTGTTAAAGCAAAGTTCCTCTCAAGGCTTCACCCTACTTCTATTCTGCTGTATCAGCAGCGGCTCAGAATGTGCAGAACAAGTGTGAAAACCTCAGAGATATCATCCAACATGCTTGCAATTAGACGTATTCAAAATTTACTTGTGCAGGCATCGACAGACAAATATCTGATGCCTAAATGTCTGCGAGTACAGCTTGGGAAAGCATCACCTGGGACACACTGAGACTAAGCAGGTAGGCAGAAAAAGCACGGTGATCCATTTTTCTTCTGAGTTTAGGAATATGTTGCGCAACAATGCACCGAGTATTACTAGAAATAGTCAGGCATAGTGCATTTTTAGTATGATTTGTATGTTTAGCTCTAAAAAGGGCTCGTCCGGGATTTGAACCCGGGACCTCTCGCACCCTAAGCGAGAATCATACCCCTAGACCAACGAGCCACCCAAGAGTCACCTCTGACACGGCTCCAGGGGTTTGTGGCAGCTAGTCTGTGAATGCTTCACCCAAAGCAAGCAACTGCACATGTTGCTCTCTTCTGCAATATGATTGCTGTCTTTTCCATGGCCGTCATCAAACAAGAAATTAAAAAGCCTCTGTCCTTCAGACAGTTTGTTTTCTCTAAGTGTCTGCTTGTGGTGAGGACAAGAAAAGCATTTCTGCTCTCATTCCTTGCTTTCATGAAGTAGGCCCACCCTTCAGAGCAAAGGGCGAGCAAGCGAATGGCGCAAGCTATCGTCACTTCTCTTTTCGAGCTGTCACTGAGATCCCTGGAGCACACTACGTCAGGTTGGTGAGGGATAGACAGCCTCTATTATCTCAGCTTTCCTATAAAGTCAGCCAGTAAAGGCAAACACTGTTAAAAACAGCAAACCGCTGTTTCTGCCCGGTCTCGAACCAGGGACCTTTCGCGTGTAAGGCGAACGTGATAACCACTACACTACAGAAACAGACACTAACTCAGGAATCTTGTTGGCATGTATTGGGCTGGAATGCACAGACTAAGGGCCAATGTCCTTGAAGCTCAAAGTTGGGCTCTCCTTACCCGGTCTCTATTTCTTTGGAAGACAGGAATGAGGACCACTTTTATTCCAAGAGGCGATTTTGAAACCATATCCTGAAATTACACTAGAAAAACACTATGCATGTAATGTTCCTACCATGCTGGTCTGGCCCAGAAAAGCAGTTGCAAAGAAGTCCTGCACTCCTTTATCCCGCCACAAGTGGAAAATAGCGTGCAGGGTAAGGAACTTTCTCGACATACACAGCGTCTTATAGCATTGAAAAGAAGAAATGCTCCTATATTACAAGCATCCTGAAAATGTCCACAGCATGGGCTCGTCCGGGATTTGAACCCGGGACCTCTCGCACCCGAAGCGAGAATCATACCCCTAGACCACGAGCCTGAGTGGCCAGGAGACATTTTGAACAATTTCTGAAGCGTCTTTCAGAAAAAAAGCAGGGCTATTTGGCTAGTCTCCCTCTAAGTGAGCCTCACAACGTCATGTTTTCTCTCAAGTTGTTGTTTTTTCACTCTAGCAAGAAAGGGGGCAGCCAATCTCCTATCAGCCAGTGAGCAGAAAAAAGGCACAGATGAGAACAGCAAGCACTTTCTGGCAATTGTTCTCCTCTGCAAGTCCTGGACCCTTGCCCCATAGACTTCCACACCAGAAGCAATGAAGGGCCCACCATTTCCTGCGCCTGAGAAAGAGGGGTTTGATATTTGGATTCAAACGCGCTCGCTCAGCGCTCGATCAGGCGAGATTTATATGAGTGGCTCACAGGCCTGAAACACTCACCTGGGAGACCCAGAGTGGCTGACTTCTCAGTATAGCCATTGTTGGGCGAGTCACCTCCTTTCCTCCTGCCTCAATCTAGAATTGGCTGCAAATCATAAGAGAGAGTGCCATGCCCGTGTGCAGTGCCTACTCCCAGCTACCTCTCTGTCTTCCTTATGTAAATTAGAATTTGCAAGGGGGGACCAATGGCATTCTGCCCCTCCCACATAACCAGGAAGCCCTGTTGAACATGTCTGCCTGTGTTTTTGCAGGGACAGTGCCTTCTCTGCCCAAAAGGTGGCAGGAGAGCCTCACAACAAATGATGGGATCAACTGCTTAGTTAGAAACCCAGCATGGCAGTTACTGTGATGGAGTGCAAATTTAATGGAAGGTGTGCCTGAGGTGTCATTTCCAGAAATCCATGGAATTGTGATTGAGGGTCCAGCCTGATTGTTGGTGGATTTCTCTTCACATGCTACAGGTTCCTGCAAAGATTGTGGTGTTTGCCGGGAACGCACTGCAAAAAACAGGAAGATTTACGGGTGTAAAAGGGACCTGTCAGAAGTGGGATTTGAACCCACGCCTCCATGAGGAGACCAGAAGGCTCAGCTACACTGAAGATCAAGCTCTCTTGAGTCTGGCGCCTTAGACCACTCGGCCATCCTGACGGCTCATGAGGGGGGCTTAGGTCTAACTCTTCTATCTGCACCTGCCAATGTTTCCACTTACAACCTTCACAGCAATGTCACAGGTGTAAAGGCCCCAACAATACAACATAGCTTAAACAAAATAAAAATAGGCACAAGAACGACCCCCAGATGATGGATGCAGATAACTTTGTTTCGTCTTGCAAAGGTAAAGAAAGTTTCCCACGGCTCACTGTGTTCAAAGACCACCTCTTCTTAAACTTGCATTCAGATAATAAGGTTTTAGAGTGTGCACATAAAAGCAGCCAACGCTCAGTGTTTCTGCCCGGTCTCGAACTGGGGACCTTTCGCGTGTTAGGCGAACGTGATGACCACTTCGCTACAGAAACGACCTTGCTGCATGCTACTGTTAAAGCAAAGTTCCTCTCAAGGCTTCATCCTACTTCTATTCTGCTGTATCAGCAGCGGCTCAGAATGTGCAGAACAAGTGTGAAAACCTCAGAGGTATCATCCAACATGCTTGCAATTAGACGTATTCAAAATTTACTTGTGCAGGCATCGACAGACAAATATCTGATGCCTAAATGTCTGCGAGTACAGCTTGGGAAAGCATCACCTGGGACACACTGAGACTAAGCAGGTAGGCAGAAAAAGCACGGTGATCCATTTTTCTACTGAGGTTAGGAATATGTTAAGCAAAAAATCAACCGAGTATTACTAGAAATAGTCAGGCATAGTGCATTTTTAGTACGATTTGTATGTTTAGCTCTAAAAAGGGCTCGTCCGGGATTTGAACCCGGGACCTCTCGCACCCTAAGCGAGAATCATACCCCTAGACCAACGAGCCACGCAAGAGTCACCTCTGACACGGCTCCAGGGGTTAGTGGCAGCTAGTCGGTGAATGCTTCACCCAAAGCAAGCAACTGCACATGTTGCTCTCTTCTGCAATATGATTGCTGTCTTTTCCATGGCCGTCATCAAACAAGAAATTAAAAAGCCTCTGTCCTTCAGACAGTTTGTTTTCTCTAAGTGTCTGCTTGTGGTGAGGACAAGAAAAGCATTTCTGCTCTCATTCCTTGCTTTCACGAAGTAGGCCCACCCTTCAGAGCAAAGGGCGAGCAAGCGAATGGCGCAAGCTATCGTCACTTCTCTTTTCGAGCTGTCACTGAGATCCCTGGAGCACACTACGTCAGGTTGGTGAGGGATAGACAGCCTCTATTATCTCAGCTTTCCTATAAAGTCAGCCAGTAAAGGCAAACACTGTTAAAAACAGCAAACCGCTGTTTCTGCCCGCTCTCGAACCAGGGACCTTTCGCGTGTAAGGCAAACGTGATAACCACTACACTACAGAAACAGACACTAACTCAGGAATCTTGTTGGCATGTATTGGGCTGGAATGCACAGACTAAGGGCCAATGTCCTTGTAGCTCAAAGTTGGGCTCTCCTTACCCGGTCTCTATTTCTTTGGAAGACAGGAATGAGGACCACTTTTATTCCAAGAGGCGATTTTGAAACCATATCCTGAAATTACACTAGAAAAACACTATGCATGTAATGTTCCTACCATGCTGGTCTGGCCCAGAAAAGCAGTTGCAAAGAAGTCCTGCACTCCTTTATCACGCCACAAGTGGAAAATAGCGTGCAGGGTAAGGAACTTTCTCGACATACACAGCGTCTTATAGCATTGAAAAGAAGAAATGCTCCTATATTACAAGCATCCTGAAAATGTCCACAGCATGGGCTCGTCCGGGATTTGAACCCAGGACCTCTCGCACCCAAAGCGAGAATCATACCCCTAGACCAACGAGCCTGAGTGGCCAGGAGACATTTTGAACAATTTCTGAAGCGTCTTTCAGAAAAAAGCAGGGCTATTTGGCTAGTCTCCCTCTAAGTGAGCCTCACAACGTCATGTTTTCTCTCAAGTTGTTGTTTTTTCACTCTAGCAAGAAAGGGGGCAGCCAATCTCCTATCAGCCAGTGAGCAGAAAAAAGGCACAGATGAGAACAGCAAGCACTTTCTGGCAATTGTTCTCCTCTGCAAGTCCTGGACCCTTGCCCCATTGACTTCCACACCAGAAGCAAGGAAGGGCCCACCATTTCCTGCGCCTGAGAAAGAGGGGTTTGATATTTGGATTCAAACGCGCTCGCTCAGCGCTCGATCAGGCGAGATTTATATGAGTGGCTCACAGGCCTGAAACACTCACCTGGGAGACCCAGAGTGGCTGACTTCTCAGTATAGCCATTGTTGGGCGAGTCACCTCCTTTCTTCCTGCCTCAATCTAGAATTGGCTGCAAATCATAAGAGAGAGTGCCATGCCCGTGTGCAGTGCCTACTCCCAGCTACCTCTCTGTCTTCCTTATGTAAATTAGAATTTGCAAGGGGGGACCAATGGCATTCTGCTCCTCCCACATAACCAGGAAGCCCTGTTGAACATGTCTGCCTGTGTTTTTGCAGGGACAGTGCCTTCTCTGCCCAAAAGGTGGCAGGAGAGCCTCACAACAAATGATGGGATCAACTGCTTAGTTAGAAACCCAGCATGGCAGTTACTGTGATGGAGTGCAAATTTAATGGAAGGTGTGCCTGAGGTGTCATTTCCAGAAATCCATGGAATTGTGATTGAGGGTCCAGCCTGATTGTTGGTGGATTTCTCTTCACATGCTACAGGTTCCTGCAAAGATTGTGGTGTTTGCCGGGAACGCACTGCAAAAAACAGGAAGATTTACGGGTGTAAAAGGTACCTGTCAGAAGTGGGATTTGAACCCACACCTCCATGAGGAGACCAGAAGGCTCAGCTACACTGAAGATCAAGCTCTCTTGAGTCTGGCGCCTTAGACCACTCGGCCATCCTGACGGCTCATGAGGGGGGCTTAGGTCTAAATCTTCTATCTGCACCTGCCAATGTTTCCACTTACAATCTTCACAGCAATGTCACAGGTGTAAAGGCCCCAACAATACAACATAGCTTAAACAAAATAAAAATAGGCACAAGAACGACCCCCAGATGATGGATGCAGATAACTTTGTTTCGTCTTGCAAAGGTAAAGAAAGTTTCCCACGGCTCACTGTGTTTAAAGACCACCTCTTCTTAAACTTGCATTCAGATAATAAGGTTTTAGAGTGTGCACATAAAAGCAGCCAATGCTCAGTGTTTCTGCCCGGTCTCGAACTGGGGACCTTTCGCGTGTTAGGCGAACGTGATGACCACTACACTACAGAAACGACCTTGCTGCTTGCTACTGTTAAAGCAAAGTTCCTCTCAAGGCTTCATCCTACTTCTATTCTGCTGTATCAGCAGCGGCTCAGAATGTGCAGAACAAGTGTGAAAACCTCAGAGATATCATCCAACATGCTTGCAATTAGACGTATTCAAAATGTACTTGTGCAGGCATCGACAGACAAATATCTGATGCCTAAATGTCTGCGAGTACAGCTTGGGAAAGCATCACCTGGGACACACTGAGACTAAGCAGGTAGGCAGAAAAAGCACGGTGATCCATTTTTCTACTGAGGTTAGGAATATGTTAAGCAAAAAATCAACCGAGTATTACTAGAAATAGTCAGGCATAGTGCATTTTTAGTACGATTTGTATGTTTAGCTCTAAAAAGGGCTCGTCCGGGATTTGAACCCGGGACCTCTCGCACCCTAAGCGAGAATCATACCCCTAGACCAACGAGCCACGCAAGAGTCACCTCTGACACGGCTCCAGGGGTTAGTGGCAGCTAGTCGGTGAATGCTTCACCCAAAGCAAGCAACTGCACATGTTGCTCTCTTCTGCAATATGATTGCTGTCTTTTCCATGGCCATCATCAAACAAGAAATTAAAAAGCCTCTGTCCTTCAGACAGTTTGTTTTCTCTAAGTGTCTGCTTGTGGTGAGGACAAGAAAAGCATTTCTGCTCTCATTCCTTGCTTTCATGAAGTAGGCCCACCCTTCAGAGCAAAGGGCGAGCAAGCGAATGGCGCAAGCTATCGTCACTTCTCTTTTCGAGCTGTCACTGAGATCCCTGGAGCACACTACGTCAGGTTGGTGAGGGATAGACAGCCTCTATTATCTCAGCTTTCCTATAAAGTCAGCCAGTAAAGGCAAACACTGTTAAAAACAGCAAACCGCTGTTTCTGCCCGGTCTCGAACCAGGGACCTTTCGCGTGTCAGGCGAACGTGATAACCACTACACTACAGAAACAGACACTAACTCAGGAATCTTGTTGGCATGTATTGGGCTGGAATGCACAGACTAAGGGCCAATGTCATTGTAGCTCAAAGTTGGGCTCTCCTTACCCGGTCTCTATTTCTTTGGAAGACAGGAATGAGGACCACTTTTATTCCAAGAGGCGATTTTGAAACCATATCCTGAAATTACACTAGAAAAACACTATGCATGTAATGTTCCTACCATGCTGGTCTGGCCCAGAAAAGCAGTTGCAAAGAAGTCCTGCACTCCTTTATCACGCCACAAGTGGAAAATAGCGTGCAGGGTAAGGAACTTTCTCGACATACACAGCGTCTTATAGCATTGAAAAGAAGAAATGCTCCTATATTACAAGCATCCTGAAAATGTCCACAGCATGGGCTCGTCCGGGATTTGAACCCGGGACCTCTCGCACCCAAAGCAAGAATCATACCCCTAGACCAACGAGCCTGAGTGGCCAGGAGACATTTTGAACAATTTCTGAAGCATCTTTCAGAAAAAAGCAGGGCTATTTGGCTAGTCTCCCTCTAAGTGAGCCTCACAACGTCATGTTTTCTCTCAAGTTGTTGTTTTTTCACTCTAGCAAGAAAGGGGGCAGCCAATCTCCTATCAGCCAGTGAGCAGAAAAAAGGCACAGATGAGAACAGCAAGCACTTTCTGGCAATTGTTCTCCTCTGCAAGTCCTGGACCCTTGCCCCATAGACTTCCACACCAGAAGCAATGAAGGGCCCACCATTTCCTGCGCCTGAGAAAGAGGGGTTTGATATTTGGATTCAAACGCGCTCGCTCAGCGCTCGATCAGGCGAGATTTATATGAGTGGCTCACAGGCCTGAAACACTCACCTGGGAGACCCAGAGTGGCTGACTTCTCAGTATAGCCATTGTTGGGTGAGTCACCTCCTTTCCTCCTGCCTCAATCTAGAATTGGCTGCAAATCATAAGAGAGAGTGCAATGCCCGTGTGCAGTGCCTACTCCCAGCTACCTCTCTGTCTTCCTTATGTAAATTAGAATTTGCAAGGGGGGACCAATGGCATTCTGCTCCTCCCACATAACCAGGAAGCCCTGTTGAACATGTCTGCCTGTGTTTTTGCAGGGACAGTGCCTTCTCTGCCCAAAAGGTGGCAGGAGAGCCTCACAACAAATGATGGGATCAACTGCTTAGTTAGAAACCCAGCATGGCAGTTACTGTGATGGAGTGCAAATTTAATGGAAGGTGTGCCTGAGGTGTCATTTCCAGAAATCCATGGAATTGTGATTGAGGGCCCAGCCTGATTGTTGGTGGATTTCTCTTCACATGCTACAGGTTCCTGCAAAGATTGTGGTGTTTGCCGGGAACGCACTGCAAAAAACAGGAAGATTTACGGGTGTAAAAGGGACCTGTCAGAAGTGGGATTTGAACCCACGCCTCCATGAGGAGTCCAGAAGGCTCAGCTACACTGAAGATCAAGCTCTCTTGAGTCTGGCGCCTTAGACCACTCGGCCATCCTGACGGCTCATGAGGGGGGCTTAGGTCTAACTCTTCTATCTGCACCTGCCAATGTTTCCACTTACAACCTTCACAGCAATGTCACAGGTGTAAAGGCCCCAACAGTACAACATAGCTTAAACAAAATAAAAATAGGCACAAGAACGACCCTCAGATGATGGATGCAGATAACTTTGTTTCGTCTTGCAAAGGTAAAGAAAGTTTCCCACGGCTCACTGTGTTCAAAGACCACCTCTTCTTAAACTTGCATTCAGATAATAAGGTTTTAGAGTGTGCACATAAAAGCAGCCAACGCTCAGTGTTTCTGCCCGGTCTCGAACTGGGGACCTTTCGCGTGTTAGGCGAACGTGATGACCACTACACTACAGAAACGACCTTGCTGCTTGCTACTGTTAAAGCAAAGTTCCTCTCAAGGCTTCATCCTACTTCTATTCTGCTGTATCAGCAGCGGCTCAGAATGTGCAGAACAAGTGTGAAAACCTCAGAGATATCATCCAACATGCTTGCAATTAGACGTATTCAAAATTTACTTGTGCAGGCATCGACAGACAAATATCTGATGCCTAAATGTCTGCGAGTACAGCTTGGGAAAGCATCACCTGGGACACACTGAGACTAAGCAGGTAGGCAGAAAAAGCACGGTGATCCATTTTTCTACTGAGGTTAGGAATATGTTAAGCAAAAAATCAACCGAGTATTACTAGAAATAGTCAGGCATAGTGCATTTTTAGTACGATTTGTATGTTTAGCTCTAAAAAGGGCTCGTCCGGGATTTGAACCCGGGACCTCTCGCACCCTAAGCGAGAATCATACCCCTAGACCAACGAGCCACGCAAGAGTCACCTCTGACACGGCTCCAGGGGTTAGTGGCAGCTAGTCGGTGAATGCTTCACCCAAAGCAAGCAACTGCACATGTTGCTCTCTTCTGCAATATGATTGCTGTCTTTTCCATGGCCGTCATCAAACAAGAAATTAAAAAGCCTCTGTCCTTCAGACAGTTTGTTTTCTCTAAGTGTCTGCTTGTGGTGAGGACAAGAAAAGCATTTCTGCTCTCATTCCTTGCTTTCATGAAGTAGGCCCACCCTTCAGAGCAAAGGGCGAGCAAGCGAATGGCGCAAGCTATCGTCACTTCTCTTTTCGAGCTGTCACTGAGATCCCTGGAGCACACTACGTCAGGTTGGTGAGGGATAGACAGCCTCTATTATCTCAGCTTTCCTATAAAGTCAGCCAGTAAAGGCAAACACTGTTAAAAACAGCAAACCGCTGTTTCTGCCCGGTCTCGAACCAGGGACCTTTCGCGTGTAAGGCGAACGTGATAACCACTACACTACAGCAACAGACACTAACTCAGGAATCTTGTTGGCATGTATTGGGCTGGAATGCACAGACTAAGGGCCAATGTCCTTGTAGCTCAAAGTTGGGCTCTCCTTACCCGGTCTCTATTTCTTTGGAAGACAGGAATGAGGACCACTTTTATTCCAAGAGGCGATTTTGAAACCATATCCTGAAATTACACTAGAAAAACACTATGCATGTAATGTTCCTACCATGCTGGTCTGGCCCAGAAAAGCAGTTGCAAAGAAGTCCTGCACTCCTTTATCACGCCACAAGTGGAAAATAGCGTGCAGGGTAAGGAACTTTCTCGACATACACAGCGTCTTATAGCATTGAAAAGAAGAAATGCTCCTATATTACAAGCATCCTGAAAATGTCCACAGCATGGGCTCGTCCAGGATTTGAACCCGGGACCTCTCGCACCCAAAGCGAGAATCATACCCCTAGACCAACGAGCCTGAGTAGCCAGGAGACATTTTGAACAATTTCTGAAGCGTCTTTCAGAAAAAAGCAGGGCTATTTGGCTAGTCTCCCTCTAAGTGAGCCTCACAACGTCATGTTTTCTCTCAAGTTGTTGTTTTTTCACTCTAGCAAGAAAGGGGGCAGCCAATCTCCTATCAGCCAGTGAGCAGAAAAAAGGCACAGATGAGAACAGCAAGCACTTTCTGGCAATTGTTCTCCTCTGCAAGTCCTGGACCCTTGCCCCATAGACTTCCACACCAGAAGCAAGGAAGGGCCCACCATTTCCTGCGCCTGAGAAAGAGGGGTTTGATATTTGGATTCAAACGCGCTCGCTCAGCGCTCGATCAGGCGAGATTTATATGAGTGGCTCACAGGCCTGAAACACTCACCTGGGAGACCCAGAGTGGCTGACTTCTCAGTATAGCCATTGTTGGGCGAGTCACCTCCTTTCTTCCTGCCTCAATCTAGAATTGGCTGCAAATCATAAGAGAGAGTGCCATGCCCGTGTGCAGTGCCTACTCCCAGCTACCTCTCTGTCTTCCTTATGTAAATTAGAATTTGCAAGGGGGGACCAATGGCATTCTGCTCCTCCCACATAACCAGGAAGCCCTGTTGAACATGTCTGCCTGTGTTTTTGCAGGGACAGTGCCTTCTCTGCCCAAAAGGTGGCAGGAGAGCCTCACAACAAATGATGGGATCAACTGCTTAGTTAGAAACCCAGCATGGCAGTTACTGTGATGGAGTGCAAATTTAATGGAAGGTGTGCCTGAGGTGTCATTTCCAGAAATCCATGGAATTGTGATTGAGGGTCCAGCCTGATTGTTGGTGGATTTCTCTTCACATGCTACAGGTTCCTGCAAAGATTGTGGTGTTTGCCGGGAACGCACTGCAAAAAACAGGAAGATTTACGGGTGTAAAAGGGACCTGTCAGAAGTGGGATTTGAACCCACGCCTCTATGAGGAGACCAGAAGGCTCAGCTACACTGAAGATCAAGCTCTCTTGAGTCTGGCGCCTTAGACCACTCGGCCATCCTGACGGCTCATGAGGGGGGCTTAGGTCTAACTCTTCTATCTGCACCTGCCAATGT
The DNA here is from genome assembly GCF_964261635.1 of Lissotriton helveticus. Classification (NCBI taxonomy): domain Eukaryota; kingdom Metazoa; phylum Chordata; class Amphibia; order Caudata; family Salamandridae; genus Lissotriton; species Lissotriton helveticus. Next base: position 591,353,959 of record NC_136071.1, read on the forward strand.
TTCCACTTACAACCTTCACAGCAATGTCACAGGTGTAAAGGCCCCAACAATACAACATAGCTTAAACAAAATAAAAATAGGCACAAGAACGACCCCCAGATGATGGATGCAGATAACTTTGTTTCGTCTTGCAAAGGTAAAGAAAGTTTCCCACGGCTCACTGTGTTTAAAGACCACCTCTTCTTAAACTTGCATTCAGATAATAAGGTTTTAGAGTGTGCACATAAAAGCAGCCAATGCTCAGTGTTTCTGCCCGGTCTCGAACTGGGGACCTTTCGCGTGTTAGGCGAACGTGATGACCACTACACTACAGAAACGACCTTGCAGCTTGCTACTGTTAAAGCAAAGTTCCTCTCAAGGCTTCATCCTACTTCTATTCTGCTGTATCAGCAGCGGCTCAGAATGTGCAGAACAAGTGTGAAAACCTCAGAGATATCATCCAACATGCTTGCAATTAGACGTATTCAAAATTTACTTGTGCAGGCATCGACAGACAAATATCTGATGCCTAAATGTCTGCGAGTACAGCTTGGGAAAGCATCACCTGGGACACACTGAGACTAAGCAGGTAGGCAGAAAAAGCACGGTGATCCATTTTTCTACTGAGGTTAGGAATATGTTAAGCAAAAAATCAACCGAGTATTACTAGAAATAGTCAGGCATAGTGCATTTTTAGTACGATTTGTATGTTTAGCTCTAAAAAGGGCTCGTACGGGATTTGAACCCGGGACCTCTCGCACCCTAAGCGAGAATCATACCCCTAGACCAACGAGCCACGCAAGAGTCACCTCTGACACGGCTCCAGGGGTTAGTGGCAGCTAGTCGGTGAATGCTTCACCCAAAGCAAGCAACTGCACATGTTGCTCTCTTCTGCAATATGATTGCTGTCTTTTCCATGGCCATCATCAAACAAGAAATTAAAAAGCCTCTGTCCTTCAGACAGTTTGTTTTCTCTAAGTGTCTGCTTGTGGTGAGGACAAGAAAAGCAATTCTGCTCTCATTCCTTGCTTTCATGAAGTAGGCCCACCCTTCAGAGCAAAGGGCGAGCAAGCGAATGGCGCAAGCTATCGTCACTTCTCTTTTCGAGCTGTCACTGAGATCCCTGGAGCACACTACGTCAGGTTGGTGAGGGATAGACAGCCTCTATTATCTCAGCTTTCCTATAAAGTCAGCCAGTAAAGGCAAACACTGTTAAAAACAGCAAACCGCTGTTTCTGCCCGGTCTCGAACCAGGGACCTTTCGCGTGTCAGGCGAAAGTGATAACCACTACACTACAGAAACAGACACTAACTCAGGAATCTTGTTGGCATGTATTGGGCTGGAATGCACAGACTAAGGGCCAATGTCATTGTAGCTCAAAGTTGGGCTCTCCTTACCCGGTCTCTATTTCTTTGGAAGACAGGAATGAGGACCACTTTTATTCCAAGAGGCGATTTTGAAACCATATCCTGAAATTACACTAGAAAAACACTATGCATGTAATGTTCCTACCATGCTGGTCTGGCCCAGAAAAGCAGTTGCAAAGAAGTCCTGCACTCCTTTATCACGCCACAAGTGGAAAATAGCGTGCAGGGTAAGGAACTTTCTCGACATACACAGCGTCTTATAGCATTGAAAAGAAGAAATGCTCCTATATTACAAGCATCCTGAAAATGTCCACAGCATGGGCTCGTCCGGGATTTGAACCCGGGACCTCTCGCACCCAAAGCGAGAATCATACCCCTAGACCAACGAGCCTGAGTGGCCAGGAGACATTTTGAACAATTTCTGAAGCATCTTTCAGAAAAAAGCAGGGCTATTTGGCTAGTCTCCCTCTAAGTGAGCCTCACAACGTCATGTTTTCTCTCAAGTTGTTGTTTTTTCACTCTAGCAAGAAAGGGGGCAGCCAATCTCCTATCAGCCAGTGAGCAGAAAAAAGGCACAGATGAGAACAGCAAGCACTTTCTGGCAATTGTTCTCCTCTGCAAGTCCTGGACCCTTGCCCCATAGACTTCCACACCAGAAGCAATGAAGGGCCCACCATTTCCTGCGCCTGAGAAAGAGGGGTTTGATATTTGGATTCAAACGCGCTCGCTCAGCGCTCGATCAGGCGAGATTTATATGAGTGGCTCACAGGCCTGAAACACTCACCTGGGAGACCCAGAGTGGCTGACTTCTCAGTATAGCCATTGTTGGGTGAGTCACCTCCTTTCCTCCTGCCTCAATCTAGAATTGGCTGCAAATCATAAGAGAGAGTGCAATGCCCGTGTGCAGTGCCTACTCCCAGCTACCTCTCTGTCTTCCTTATGTAAATTAGAATTTGCAAGGGGGGACCAATGGCATTCTGCTCCTCCCACATAACCAGGAAGCCCTGTTGAACATGTCTGCCTGTGTTTTTGCAGGGACAGTGCCTTCTCTGCCCAAAAGGTGGCAGGAGAGCCTCACAACAAATGATGGGATCAACTGCTTAGTTAGAAACCCAGCATGGCAGTTACTGTGATGGAGTGCAAATTTAATGGAAGGTGTGCCTGAGGTGTCATTTCCAGAAATCCATGGAATTGTGATTGAGGGCCCAGCCTGATTGTTGGTGGATTTCTCTTCACATGCTACAGGTTCCTGCAAAGATTGTGGTGTTTGCCGGGAACGCACTGCAAAAAACAGGAAGATTTACGGGTGTAAAAGGGACCTGTCAGAAGTGGGATTTGAACCCACGCCTCCATGAGGAGTCCAGAAGGCTCAGCTACACTGAAGATCAAGCTCTCTTGAGTCTGGCGCCTTAGACCACTCGGCCATCCTGACGGCTCATGAGGGGGGCTTAGGTCTAACTCTTCTATCTGCACCTGCCAATGTTTCCACTTACAACCTTCACAGCAATGTCACAGGTGTAAAGGCCCCAACAGTACAACATAGCTTAAACAAAATAAAAATAGGCACAAGAACGACCCTCAGATGATGGATGCAGATAACTTTGTTTCGTCTTGCAAAGGTAAAGAAAGTTTCCCACGGCTCACTGTGTTCAAAGACCACCTCTTCTTAAACTTGCATTCAGATAATAAGGTTTTAGAGTGTGCACATAAAAGCAGCCAACGCTCAGTGTTTCTGCCCGGTCTCGAACTGGGGACCTTTCGCGTGTTAGGCGAACGTGATGACCACTACACTACAGAAACGACCTTGCTGCTTGCTACTGTTAAAGCAAAGTTCCTCTCAAGGCTTCATCCTACTTCTATTCTGCTGTATCAGCAGCGGCTCAGAATGTGCAGAACAAGTGTGAAAACCTCAGAGATATCATCCAACATGCTTGCAATTAGACGTATTCAAAATTTACTTGTGCAGGCATCGACAGACAAATATCTGATGCCTAAATGTCTGCGAGTACAGCTTGGGAAAGCATCACCTGGGACACACTGAGACTAAGCAGGTAGGCAGAAAAAGCACGGTGATCCATTTTTCTACTGAGGTTAGGAATATGTTAAGCAAAAAATCAACCGAGTATTACTAGAAATAGTCAGGCATAGTGCATTTTTAGTACGATTTGTATGTTTAGCTCTAAAAAGGGCTCGTCCGGGATTTGAACCCGGGACCTCTCGCACCCTAAGTGAGAATCATACCCCTAGACCAACGAGCCACGCAAGAGTCACCTCTGACACGGCTCCAGGGGTTAGTGGCAGCTAGTCGGTGAATGCTTCACCCAAAGCAAGCAACTGCACATGTTGCTCTCTTCTGCAATATGATTGCTGTCTTTTCCATGGCCGTCATCAAACAAGAAATTAAAAAGCCTCTGTCCTTCAGACAGTTTGTTTTCTCTAAGTGTCTGCTTGTGGTGAGGACAAGAAAAGCATTTCTGCTCTCATTCCTTGCTTTCATGAAGTAGGCCCACCCTTCAGAGCAAAGGGCGAGCAAGCGAATGGCGCAAGCTATCGTCACTTCTCTTTTCGAGCTGTCACTGAGATCCCTGGAGCACACTACGTCAGGTTGGTGAGGGATAGACAGCCTCTATTATCTCAGCTTTCCTATAAAGTCAGCCAGTAAAGGCAAACACTGTTAAAAACAGCAAACCGCTGTTTCTGCCCGGTCTCGAACCAGGGACCTTTCGCGTGTAAGGCGAACGTGATAACCACTACACTAGAGAAACAGACACTAACTCAGGAATCTTGTTGGCATGTATTGGGCTGGAATGCACAGACTAAGGGCCAATGTCCTTGTAGCTCAAAGTTGGGCTCTCCTTACCCGGTCTCTATTTCTTTGGAAGACAGGAATGAGGACCACTTTTATTCCAAGAGGCGATTTTGAAACCATATCCTGAAATTACACTAGAAAAACACTATGCATGTAATGTTCCTACCATGCTGGTCTGGCCCAGAAAAGCAGTTGCAAAGAAGTCCTGCACTCCTTTATCACGCCACAAGTGGAAAATAGCGTGCAGGGTAAGGAACTTTCTCGACATACACAGCGTCTTATAGCATTGAAAAGAAGAAATGCTCCTATATTACAAGCATCCTGAAAATGTCCACAGCATGGGCTCGTCCGGGATTTGAACCCGGGACCTCTCGCACCCAAAGCGAGAATCATACCCCTAGACCAACGAGCCTGAGTGGCCAGGAGACATTTTGAACAATTTCTGAAGCGTCTTTCAGAAAAAAGCAGGGCTATTTGGCTAGTCTCCCTCTAAGTGAGCCTCACAACGTCATGTTTTCTCTCAAGTTGTTGTTTTTTCACTCTAGCAAGAAAGGGGGCAGCCAATCTCCTATCAGCCAGTGAGCAGAAAAAAGGCACAGATGAGAACAGCAAGCACTTTCTGGCAATTGTTCTCCTCTGCAAGTCCTGGACCCTTGCCCCATAGACTTCCACACCAGAAGCAATGAAGGGCCCACCATTTCCTGCGCCTGAGAAAGAGGGGTTTGATATTTGGATTCAAACGCGCTCGCTCAGCGCTCGATCAGGCGAGATTTATATGAGTGGCTCACAGGCCTGAAACACTCACCTGGGAGACCCAGAGTGGCTGACTTCTCAGTATAGCCATTGTTGGGCGAGTCACCTCCTTTCCTCCTGCCTCAATCTAGAATTGGCTGCAAATCATAAGAGAGAGTGCAATGCCCGTGTGCAGTGCCTACTCCCAGCTACCTCTCTGTCTTCCTTATGTAAATTAGAATTTGCAAGGGGGGACCAATGGCATTCTGCTCCTCCCACATAACCAGGAAGCCCTGTTGAACATGTCTGCCTGTGTTTTTGCAGGGACAGTGCCTTCTCTGCCCAAAAGGTGGCAGGAGAGCCTCACAACAAATGATGGGATCAACTGCTTAGTTAGAAACCCAGCATGGCAGTTACTTTGATGGAGTGCAAATTTAATGGAAGGTGTGCCTGAGGTGTCATTTCCAGAAATCCATGGAATTGTGATTGAGGGCCCAGCCTGATTGTTGGTGGATTTCTCTTCACATGCTACAGGTTCCTGCAAAGATTGTGGTGTTTGCCGGGAACGCACTGCAAAAAACAGGAAGATTTACGGGTGTAAAAGGGACCTGTCAGAAGTGGGATTTGAACCCACGCCTCCATGAGGAGTCCAGAAGGCTCAGCTACACTGAAGATCAAGCTCTCTTGAGTCTGGCGCCTTAGACCACTCGGCCATCCTGACGGCTCATGAGGGGGGCTTAGGTCTAACTCTTCTATCTGCACCTGCCAATGTTTCCACTTACAACCTTCACAGCAATGTCACAGGTGTAAAGGCCCCAACAGTACAACATAGCTTAAACAAAATAAAAATAGGCACAAGAACGACCCTCAGATGATGGATGCAGATAACTTTGTTTCGTCTTGCAAAGGTAAAGAAAGTTTCCCACGGCTCACTGTGTTCAAAGACCACCTCTTCTTAAACTTGCATTCAGATAATAAGGTTTTAGAGTGTGCACATAAAAGCAGCCAACGCTCAGTGTTTCTGCCCGGTCTCGAACTGGGGACCTTTCACGTGTTAGGCGAACGTGATGACCACTACACTACAGAAACGACCTTGCTGCTTGATACTGTTAAAGCAAAGTTCCTCTCAAGGCTTCATCCTACTTCTATTCTGCTGTATCAGCAGCGGCTCAGAATGTGCAGAACAAGTGTGAAAACCTCAGAGATATCATCCAACATGCTTGCAATTAGACGTATTCAAAATTTACTTGTGCAGGCATCGACAGACAAATATCTGATGCCTAAATGTCTGCGAGTACAGCTTGGGAAAGCATCACCTGGGACACACTGAGACTAAGCAGGTAGGCAGAAAAAGCACGGTGATCCATTTTTCTACTGAGGTTAGGAATATGTTAAGCAAAAAATCAACCGAGTATTACTAGAAATAGTCAGGCATAGTGCATTTTTAGTACGATTTGTATGTTTAGCTCTAAAAAGGGCTCGTCCGGGATTTGAACCCGGGACCTCTCGCACCCTAAGCGAGAATCATACCCCTAGACCAACGAGCCACGCAAAAGTCACCTCTGACACAGCTCCAGGGGTTAGTGGCAGCTAGTCGGTGAATGCTTCACCCAAAGCAAGCAACTGCACATGTTGCTCTCTTCTGCAATATGATTGCTGTCTTTTCCATGGCCGTCATCAAACAAGAAATTAAAAAGCCTCTGTCCTTCAGACAGTTTGTTTTCTCTAAGTGTCTGCTTGTGGTGAGGACAAGAAAAGCATTTCTGCTCTCATTCCTTGCTTTCATGAAGTAGGCCCACCCTTCAGAGCAAAGGGCGAGCAAGCGAATGGCGCAAGCTATCGTCACTTCTCTTTTCGAGCTGTCACTGAGATCCCTGGAGCACACTACGTCAGGTTGGTGAGGGATAGACAGCCTCTATTATCTCAGCTTTCCTATAAAGTCAGCCAGTAAAGGCAAACACTGTTAAAAACAGCAAACCGCTGTTTCTGCCTGGTCTCGAACCAGGGACCTTTCGCGTGTAAGGCGAACGTGATAACCACTACACTACAGAAACAGACACTAACTCAGGAATCTTGTTGGCATGTATTGGGCTGGAATGCACAGACTAAGGGCCAATGTCCTTGTAGCTCAAAGTTGGGCTCTCCTTACCCGGTCTCTATTTCTTTGGAAGACAGGAATGAGGACCACTTTTATTCCAAGAGGCGATTTTGAAACCATATCCTGAAATTACACTAGAAAAACACTATGCATGTAATGTTCCTACCATGCTGGTCTGGCCCAGAAAAGCAGTTGCAAAGAAGTCCTGCACTCCTTTATCACGCCACAAGTGGAAAATAGCGTGCAGGGTAAGGAACTTTCTCGACATACACAGCGTCTTATAGCATTGAAAAGAAGAAATGCTCCTATATTACAAGCATCCTGAAAATGTCCACAGCATGGGCTCGTCCGGGATTTGAACCCGGGACCTCTCGCACCCAAAGCGAGAATCATACCCCTAGACCAACGAGCCTGAGTGGCCAGGAGACATTTTGAACAATTTCTGAAGCGTCTTTCAGAAAAAAGCAGGGCTATTTGGCTAGTCTCCCTCTAAGTGAGCCTCACAACGTCATGTTTTCTCTCAAGTTGTTGTTTTTTCACTCTAGCAAGAAAGGGGGCAGCCAATCTCCTATCAGCCAGTGAGCAGAAAAAAGGCACAGATGAGAACAGCAAGCACTTTCTGGCAATTGTTCTCCTCTGCAAGTCCTGGACCCTTGCCCCATAGACTTCCACACCAGAAGCAAGGAAGGGCCCACCATTTCCTGCGCCTGAGAAAGAGGGGTTTGATATTTGGATTCAAACGCGCTCGCTCAGCGCTCGATCAGGCGAGATTTATATGAGTGGCTCACAGGCCTGAAACACTCACCTGGGAGACCCAGAGTGGCTGACTTCTCAGTATAGCCATTGTTGGGTGAGTCACCTCCTTTCCTCCTGCCTCAATCTAGAATTGGCTGCAAATCATAAGAGAGAGTGCAATGCCCGTGTGCAGTGCCTACTCCCAGCTACCTCTCTGTCTTCCTTATGTAAATTAGAATTTGCAAGGGGGGACCAATGGCATTCTGCTCCTCCCACATAACCAGGAAGCCCTGTTGAACATGTCTGCCTGTGTTTTTGCAGGGACAGTGCCTTCTCTGCCCAAAAGGTGGCAGGAGAGCCTCACAACAAATGATGGGATCAACTGCTTAGTTAGAAACCCAGCATGGCAGTTACTGTGATGGAGTGCAAATTTAATGGAAGGTGTGCCTGAGGTGTCATTTCCAGAAATCCATGGAATTGTGATTGAGGGCCCAGCCTGATTGTTGGTGGATTTCTCTTCACATGCTACAGGTTCCTGCAAAGATTGTGGTGTTTGCCGGGAACGCACTGCAAAAAACAGGAAGATTTACGGGTGTAAAAGGGACCTGTCAGAAGTGGGATTTGAACCCACGCCTCCATGAGGAGTCCAGAAGGCTCAGCTACACTGAAGATCAAGCTCTCTTGAGTCTGGCGCCTTAGACCACTCGGCCATCCTGACGGCTCATGAGGGGGGCTTAGGTCTAACTCTTCTATCTGCACCTGCCAATGTTTCCACTTACAACCTTCACAGCAATGTCACAGGTGTAAAGGCCCCAACAGTACAACATAGCTTAAACAAAATAAAAATAGGCACAAGAACGACCCTCAGATGATGGATGCAGATAACTTTGTTTCGTCTTGCAAAGGTAAAGAAAGTTTCCCACGGCTCACTGTGTTCAAAGACCACCTCTTCTTAAACTTGCATTCAGATAATAAGGTTTTAGAGTGTGCACATAAAAGCAGCCAACGCTCAGTGTTTCTGCCCGGTCTCGAACTGGGGACCTTTCGCGTGTTAGGCGAACGTGATGACCACTACACTACAGAAACGACCTTGCTGCTTGCTACTGTTAAAGCAAAGTTCCTCTCAAGGCTTCATCCTACTTCTATTCTGCTGTATCAGCAGCGGCTCAGAATGTGCAGAACAAGTGTGAAAACCTCAGAGATATCATCCAACATGCTTGCAATTAGACGTATTCAAAATTTACTTGTGCAGGCATCGACAGACAAATATCTGATGCCTAAATGTCTGCGAGTACAGCTTGGGAAAGCATCACCTGGGACACACTGAGACTAAGCAGGTAGGCAGAAAAAGCACGGTGATCCATTTTTCTACTGAGGTTAGGAATATGTTAAGCAAAAAATCAACCGAGTATTACTAGAAATAGTCAGGCATAGTGCATTTTTAGTACGATTTGTATGTTTAGCTCTAAAAAGGGCTCGTACGGGATTTGAACCCGGGACCTCTCGCACCCTAAGCGAGAATCATACCCCTAGACCAACGAGCCACGCAAGAGTCACCTCTGACACGGCTCCAGGGGTTAGTGGCAGCTAGTCGGTGAATGCTTCACCCAAAGCAAGCAACTGCACATGTTGCTCTCTTCTGCAATATGATTGCTGTCTTTTCCATGGCCGTCATCAAACAAGAAATTAAAAAGCCTCTGTCCTTCAGACAGTTTGTTTTCTCTAAGTGTCTGCTTGTGGTGAGGACAAGAAAAGCATTTCTGCTCTCATTCCTTGCTTTCATGAAGTAGGCCCACCCTTCAGAGCAAAGGGCGAGCAAGCGAATGGCGCAAGCTATCGTCACTTCTCTTTTCGAGCTGTCACTGAGATCCCTGGAGCACACTACGTCAGGTTGGTGAGGGATAGACAGCCTCTATTATCTCAGCTTTCCTATAAAGTCAGCCAGTAAAGGCAAACACTGTTAAAAACAGCAAACCGCGGTTTCTGCCCGGTCTCGAACCAGGGACCTTTCGCGTCTAAGGCGAACGTGATAACCACTACACTACAGAAACAGACACTAACTCAGGAATCTTGTTGGCATGTATTGGGCTGGAATGCACAGACTAAGGGCCAATGTCCTTGTAGCTCAAAGTTGGGCTCTCCTTACCCGGTCTCTATTTCTTTGGAAGACAGGAATGAGGACCACTTTTATTCCAAGAGGCGATTTTGAAACCATATCCTGAAATTACACTAGAAAAACACTATGCATGTAATGTTCCTACCATGCTGGTCTGGCCCAGAAAAGCAGTTGCAAAGAAGTCCTGCACTCCTTTATCACGCCACAAGTGGAAAATAGCGTGCAGGGTAAGGAACTTTCTCGACATACACAGCGTCTTATAGCATTGAAAAGAAGAAATGCTCCTATATTACAAGCATCCTGAAAATGTCCACAGCATGGGCTTGTCCGGGATTTGAACCCGGGACCTCTCGCACCCAAAGCGAGAATCATACCCCTAGACCAACGAGCCTGAGTGGCCAGGAGACATTTTGAACAATTTCTGAAGCGTCTTTCAGAAAAAAGCAGGGCTATTTGGCTAGTCTCCCTCTAAGTGAGCCTCACAACGTCATGTTTTCTCTCAAGTTGTTGTTTTTTCACTCTAGCAAGAAAGGGGGCAGCCAATCTCCTATCAGCCAGTGAGCAGAAAAAAGGCACAGATGAGAACAGCAAGCACTTTCTGGCAATTGTTCTCCTCTGCAAGTCCTGGACCCTTGCCCCATAGACTTCCACACCAGAAGCAATGAAGGGCCCACCATTTCCTGCGCCTGAGAAAGAGGGGTTTGATATTTGGATTCAAACGCGCTCGCTCAGCGCTCGATCAGGCGAGATTTATATGAGTGGCTCACAGGCCTGAAACACTCACCTGGGAGACCCAGAGTGGCTGACTTCTCAGTATAGCCATTGTTGGGTGAGTCACCTCCTTTCCTCCTGCCTCAATCTAGAATTGGCTGCAAATCATAAGAGAGAGTGCAATGCCCGTGTGCAGTGCCTACTCCCAGCTACCTCTCTGTCTTCCTTATGTAAATTAGAATTTGCAAGGGGGGACCAATGGCATTCTGCTCCTCCCACATAACCAGGAAGCCCTGTTGAACATGTCTGCCTGTGTTTTTGCAGGGACAGTGCCTTCTCTGCCCAAAAGGTGGCAGGAGAGCCTCACAACAAATGATGGGATCAACTGCTTAGTTAGAAACCCAGCATGGCAGTTACTGTGATGGAGTGCAAATTTAATGGAAGGTGTGCCGGAGGTGTCATTTCCAGAAATCCATGGAATTGTGATTGAGGGCCCAGCCTGATTGTTGGTGGATTTCTCTTCACATGCTACAGGTTCCTGCAAAGATTGTGGTGTTTGCCGGGAACGCACTGCAAAAAACAGGAAGATTTACGGGTGTAAAAGGGACCTGTCAGAAGTGGGATTTGAACCCACGCCTCCATGAGGAGTCCAGAAGGCTCAGCTACACTGAAGATCAAGCTCTCTTGAGTCTGGCGCCTTAGACCACTCGGCCATCCTGACGGCTCATGAGGGGGGCTTAGGTCTAACTCTTCTATCTGCACCTGCCAATGTTTCCACTTACAACCTTCACAGCAATGTCACAGGTGTAAAGGCCCCAACAGTACAACATAGCTTAAACAAAATAAAAATAGGCACAAGAACGACCCTCAGATGATGGATGCAGATAACTTTGTTTCGTCTTGCAAAGGTAAAGAAAGTTTCCCACGGCTCACTGTGTTCAAAGACCACCTCTTCTTAAACTTGCATTCAGATAATAAGGTTTTAGAGTGTGCACATAAAAGCAGCCAACGCTCAGTGTTTCTGCCCGGTCTCGAACTGGGGACCTTTCACGTGTTAGGCGAACGTGATGACCACTACACTACAGAAACGACCTTGCTGCTTGCTACTGTTAAAGCAAAGTTCCTCTCAAGGCTTCATCCTACTTCTATTCTGCTGTATCAGCAGCGGCTCAGAATGTGCAGAACAAGTGTGAAAACCTCAGAGATATCATCCAACATGCTTGCAATTAGACGTATTCAAAATTTACTTGTGCAGGCATCGACAGACAAATATCTGATGCCTAAATGTCTGCGAGTACAGCTTGGGAAAGCATCACCTGGGACACACTGAGACTAAGCAGGTAGGCAGAAAAAGCACGGTGATCCATTTTTCTACTGAGGTTAGGAATATGTTAAGCAAAAAATCAACCGAGTATTACTAGAAATAGTCAGGCATAGTGCATTTTTAGTACGATTTGTATGTTTAGCTCTAAAAAGGGCTCGTCCGGGATTTGAACCCGGGAACTCTCGCACCCTAAGCGAGAATCATACCCCTAGACCAACGAGCCACGCAAAAGTCACCTCTGACACAGCTCCAGGGGTTAGTGGCAGCTAGTCGGTGAATGCTTCACCCAAAGCAAGCAACTGCACATGTTGCTCTCTTCTGCAATATGATTGCTGTCTTTTCCATGGCCGTCATCAAACAAGAAATTAAAAAGCCTCTGTCCTTCAGACAGTTTGTTTTCTCTAAGTGTCTGCTTGTGGTGAGGACAAGAAAAGCATTTCTGCTCTCATTCCTTGCTTTCATGAAGTAGGCCCACCCTTCAGAGCAAAGGGCGAGCAAGCGAATGGCGCAAGCTATCGTCACTTCTCTTTTCGAGCTGTCACTGAGATCCCTGGAGCACACTACGTCAGGTTGGTGAGGGATAGACAGCCTCTATTATCTCAGCTTTCCTATAAAGTCAGCCAGTAAAGGCAAACACTGTTAAAAACAGCAAACCGCTGTTTCTGCCCGGTCTCGAACCAGGGACCTTTCGCGTGTAAGGCGAACGTGATAACCACTACACTACAGAAACAGACACTAACTCAGGAATCTTGTTGGCATGTATTGGGCTGGAATGCACAGACTAAGGGCCAATGTCCTTGTAGCTCAAAGTTGGGCTCTCCTTACCCGGTCTCTATTTCTTTGGAAGACAGGAATGAGGACCACTTTTATTCCAAGAGGCGATTTTGAAACCATATCCTGAAATTACACTAGAAAAACACTATGCATGTAATGTTCCTACCATGCTGGTCTGGCCCAGAAAAGCAGTTGCAAAGAAGTCCTGCACTCCTTTATCACGCCACAAGTGGAAAATAGCGTGCAGGGTAAGGAACTTTCTCGACATACACAGCGTCTTATAGCATTGAAAAGAAGAAATGCTCCTATATTACAAGCATCCTGAAAATGTCCACAGCATGGGCTCGTCCGGGATTTGAACCCGGGACCTCTCGCACCCAAAGCGAGAATCATACCCCTAGACCAACGAGCCTGAGTGGCCAGGAGACATTTTGAACAATTTCTGAAGCGTCTTTCAGAAAAAAGCAGGGCTATTTGGCTAGTCTCCCTCTAAGTGAGCCTCACAACGTCATGTTTTCTCTCAAGTTGTTGTTTTTTCACTCTAGCAAGAAAGGGGGCAGCCAATCTCCTATCAGCCAGTGAGCAGAAAAAAGGCACAGATGAGAACAGCAAGCACTTTCTGGCAATTGTTCTCCTCTGCAAGTCCTGGACCCTTGCCCCATAGACTTCCACACCAGAAGCAAGGAAGGGCCCACCATTTCCTGCGCCTGAGAAAGAGGGGTTTGATATTTGGATTCAAACGCGCTCGCTCAGCGCTCGATCAGGCGAGATTTATATGAGTGGCTCACAGGCCTGAAACACTCACCTGGGAGACCCAGAGTGGCTGACTTCTCAGTATAGCCATTGTTGGGCGAGTCACCTCCTTTCTTCCTGCCTCAATCTAGAATTGGCTGCAAATCATAAGAGAGAGTGCCATGCCCGTGTGCAGTGCCTACTCCCAGCTACCTCTCTGTCTTCCTTATGTAAATTAGAATTTGCAAGGGGGGACCAATGGCATTCTGCTCCTCCCACATAACCAGGAAGCCCTGTTGAACATGTCTGCCTGTGTTTTTGCAGGGACAGTGCCTTCTCTGCCCAAAAGGTGGCAGGAGAGCCTCACAACAAATGATGGGATCAACTGCTTAGTTAGAAACCCAGCATGGCAGTTACTGTGATGGAGTGCAAATTTAATGGAAGGTGTGCCTGAGGTGTCATTTCCAGAAATCCATGGAATTGTGATTGAGGGCCCAGCCTGATTGTTGGTGGATTTCTCTTCACATGCTACAGGTTCCTGCAAAGATTGTGTTGTTTGCCGGGAACGCACTGCAAAAAACAGGAAGATTTACGGGTGTAAAAGGGACCTGTCAGAAGTGGGATTTGAACCCACGCCTCCATGAGGAGACCAGAAGGCTCAGATACACTGAAGATCAAGCTCTCTTGAGTCTGGCGCCTTAGACCACTCGGCCATCCTGACGGCTCATGAGGGGGGCTTAGGTCTAACTCTTCTATCTGTACCTGCCAATGTTTCCACTTACAACCTTCACAGCAATGTCACAGGTGTAAAGGCCCCAACAGTACAACATAGCTTAAACAAAATAAAAATAGGCACAAGAACGACCCCCAGATGATGGATGCAGATAACTTTGTTTCGTCTTGCAAAGGTAAAGAAAGTTTCCCACGGCTCACTGTGTTTAAAGACCACCTCTTCTTAAACTTGCATTCAGATAATAAGGTTTTAGAGTGTGCACATAAAAGCAGCCAATGCTCAGTGTTTCTGCCCGGTCTCGAACTGGGGACCTTTCGCGTGTTAGGCGAACGTGATGACCACTACACTACAGAAACGACCTTGCTGCTTGCTACTGTTAAAGCAAAGTTCCTCTCAAGGCTTCATCCTACTTCTATTCTGCTGTATCAGCAGCGGCTCAGAATGTGCAGAACAAGTGTGAAAACCTCAGAGATATCATCCAACATGCTTGCAATTAGACGTATTCAAAATTTACTTGTGCAGGCATCGACAGACAAATATCTGATGCCTAAATGTCTGCGAGTACAGCTTGGGAAAGCATCACCTGGGACACACTGAGACTAAGCAGGTAGGCAGAAAAAGCACGGTGATCCATTTTTCTACTGAGGTTAGGAATATGTTAAGCAAAAAATCAACCGAGTATTACTAGAAATAGTCAGGCATAGTGCATTTTTAGTACGATTTGTATGTTTAGCTCTAAAAAGGGCTCGTCCGGGATTTGAACCCGGGACCTCTCGCACCCTAAGCGAGAATCATACCCCTAGACCAACGAGCCACGCAAGAGTCACCTCTGACACGGCTCCAGGGGTTAGTGGCAGCTAGTCGGTGAATGCTTCACCCAAAGCAAGCAACTGCACATGTTGCTCTCTTCTGCAATATGATTGCTGTCTTTTCCATGGCCGTCATCAAACAAGAAATTAAAAAGCCTCTGTCCTTCAGACAGTTTGTTTTCTCTAAGTGTCTGCTTGTGGTGAGGACAAGAAAAGCATTTCTGCTCTCATTCCTTGCTTTCATGAAGTAGGCCCACCCTTCAGAGCAAAGGGCGAGCAAGCGAATGGCGCAAGCTATCGTCACTTCTCTTTTCGAGCTGTCACTGAGATCCCTGGAGCACACTACGTCAGGTTGGTGAGGGATAGACAGCCTCTATTATCTCAGCTTTCCTATAAAGTCAGCCAGTAAAGGCAAACACTGTTAAAAACAGCAAACCGCTGTTTCTGCCCGGTCTCGAACCAGGGACCTTTCGCGTGTAAGGCGAACGTGATAACCACTACACTACAGAAACAGACACTAACTCAGGAATCTTGTTGGCATGTATTGGGCTGGAATGCACAGACTAAGGGCCAATGTCCTTGTAGCTCAAAGTTGGGCTCTCCTTACCCGGTCTCTATTTCTTTGGAAGACAGGAATGAGGATCACTTTTATTCCAAGAGGCGATTTTGAAACCATATCCTGAAATTACACTAGAAAAACACTATGCATGTAATGTTCCTACCATGCTGGTCTGGCCCAGAAAAGCAGTTGCAAAGAAGTCCTGCACTCCTTTATCACGCCACAAGTGGAAAATAGCGTGCAGGGTAAGGAACTTTCTCGACATACACAGCGTCTTATAGCATTGAAAAGAAGAAATGCTCCTATATTACAAGCATCCTGAAAATGTCCACAGCATGGGCTCGTCCGGGATTTGAACCCGGGACCTCTCGCACCCAAAGCGAGAATCATACCCCTAGACCAACGAGCCTGAGTGGCCAGGAGACATTTTGAACAATTTCTGAAGCGTCTTTCAGAAAAAAGCAGGGCTATTTGGCTAGTCTCCCTCTAAGTGAGCCTCACAACGTCATGTTTTCTCTCAAGTTGTTGTTTTTTCACTCTAGCAAGAAAGGGGGCAGCCAATCTCCTATCAGCCAGTGAGCAGAAAAAAGGCACAGATGAGAACAGCAAGCACTTTCTGGCAATTGTTCTCCTCTGCAAGTCCTGGACCCTTGCCCCATAGACTTCCACACCAGAAGCAAGGAAGGGCCCACCATTTCCTGCGCCTGAGAAAGAGGGGTTTGATATTTGGATTCAAACGCGCTCGCTCAGCGCTCGATCAGGCGAGATTTATATGAGTGGCTCACAGGCCTGAAACACTCACCTGGGAGACCCAGAGTGGCTGACTTCTCAGTATAGCCATTGTTGGGCGAGTCACCTCCTTTCTTCCTGCCTCAATCTAGAATTGGCTGCAAATCATAAGAGAGAGTGCCATGCCCGTGTGCAGTGCCTACTCCCAGCTACCTCTCTGTCTTCCTTATGTAAATTAGAATTTGCAAGGGGGGACCAATGGCATTCTGCTCCTCCCACATAACCAGGAAGCCCTGTTGAACATGTCTGCCTGTGTTTTTGCAGGGACAGTGCCTTCTCTGCCCAAAAGGTGGCAGGAGAGCCTCACAACAAATGATGGGATCAACTGCTTAGTTAGAAACCCAGCATGGCAGTTACTGTGATGGAGTGCAAATTTAATGGAAGGTGTGCCTGAGGTGTCATTTCCAGAAATCCATGGAATTGTGATTGAGGGTCCAGCCTGATTGTTGGTGGATTTCTCTTCACATGCTACAGGTTCCTGCAAAGATTGTGGTGTTTGCCGGGAACGCACTGAAAAAACAGGAAGATTTACGGGTGTAAAAGGGACCTGTCAGAAGTGGGATTTGAACCCACGCCTCCATGAGGAGACCAGAAGGCTCAGCTACACTGAAGATCAAGCTCTCTTGAGTCTGGCGCCTTAGACCACTCGGCCATCCTGACGGCTCATGAGGGGGGCTTAGGTCTAACTCTTCTATCTGCACCTGCCAATGTTTCCACTTACAACCTTCACAGCAATGTCACAGGTGTAAAGGCCCCAACAATACAACATAGCTTAAACAAAATAAAAATAGGCACAAGAACGACCCCCAGATGATGGATGCAGATAACTTTGTTTCGTCTTGCAAAGGTAAAGAAAGTTTCCCACGGCTCACTGTGTTTAAAGACCACCTCTTCTTAAACTTGCATTCAGATAATAAGGTTTTAGAGTGTGCACATAAAAGCAGCCAATGCTCAGTGTTTCTGCCCGGTCTCGAACTGGGGACCTTTCGCGTGTTAGGCGAACGTGATGACCACTACACTACAGAAACGACCTTGCTGCTTGCTACTGTTAAAGCAAAGTTCCTCTCAAGGCTTTATCCTACTTCTATTCTGCTGTATCAGCAGCGGCTCAGAATGTGCAGAACAAGTGTGAAAACCTCAGAAATATCATCCAACATGCTTGCAATTAGACGTATTCAAAATTTACTTGTGCAGGCATCGACAGACAAATATCTGATGCCTAAATGTCTGCGAGTACAGCTTGGGAAAGCATCACCTGGGACACACTGAGACTAAGCAGGTAGGCAGAAAAAGCACGGTGATCCATTTTTCTACTGAGGTTAGGAATATGTTAAGCAAAAAATCAACCGAGTATTACTAGAAATAGTCAGGCATAGTGCATTTTTAGTACGATTTGTATGTTTAGCTCTAAAAAGGGCTCGTCCGGGATTTGAACCCGGGACCTCTCGCACCCTAAGCGAGAATCATAACCCTAGACCAACGAGCCACGCAAGAGTCACCTCTGACACGGCTCCAGGGGTTAGTGGCAGCTAGTCGGTGAATGCTTCACCCAAAGCAAGCAACTGCCCATGTTGCTCTCTTCTGCAATATGATTGCTGTCTTTTCCATGGCCATCATCAAACAAGAAATTAAAAAGCCTCTGTCCTTCAGACAGTTTGTTTTCTCTAAGTGTCTGCTTGTGGTGAGGACAAGAAAAGCATTTCTGCTCTCATTCCTTGCTTTCATGAAGTAGGCCCACCCTTCAGAGCAAAGGGCGAGCAAGCGAATGGCGCAAGCTATCGTCACTTCTCTTTTCGAGCTGTCACTGAGATCCCTGGAGCACACTACGTCAGGTTGGTGAGGGATAGACAGCCTCTATTATCTCAGCTTTCCTATAAAGTCAGCCAGTAAAGGCAAACACTGTTAAAAACAGCAAACCGCTGTTTCTGCCCGGTCTCGAACCAGGGACCTTTCGCGTGTCAGGCGAACGTGATAACCACTACACTACAGAAACAGACACTAACTCAGGAATCTTGTTGGCATGTATTGGGCTGGAATGCACAGACTAAGGGCCAATGTCCTTGTAGCTCAAAGTTGGGCTCTCCTTACCCGGTCTCTATTTCTTTGGAAGACAGGAATGAGGACCACTTTTATTCCAAGAGGCGATTTTGAAACCATATCCTGAAATTACACTAGAAAAACACTATGCATGTAATGTTCCTACCATGCTGGTCTGGCCCAGAAAAGCAGTTGCAAAGAAGTCCTGCACTCCTTTATCACGCCACAAGTGGAAAATAGCGTGCAGGGTAAGGAACTTTCTCTACATACACAGCGTCTTATAGCATTGAAAAGAAGAAATGCTCCTATATTACAAGCATCCTGAAAATGTCCACAGCATGGGCTCGTCCGGGATTTGAACCCGGGACCTCTCGCACCCAAAGCGAGAATCATACCCCTAGACCAACGAGCCTGAGTGGCCAGGAGACATTTTGAACAATTTCTGAAGCGTCTTTCAGAAAAAAGCAGGGCTATTTGGCTAGTCTCCCTCTAAGTGAGCCTCACAACGTCATGTTTTCTCTCAAGTTGTTGTTTTTTCACTCTAGCAAGAAAGGGGGCAGCCAATCTCCTATCAGCCAGTGAGCAGAAAAAAGGCACAGATGAGAACAGCAAGCACTTTCTGGCAATTGTTCTCCTCTGCAAGTCCTGGACCCTTGCCCCATAGACTTCCACACCAGAAGCAAGGAAGGGCCCACCATTTCCTGCGCCTGAGAAAGAGGGGTTTGATATTTGGATTCAAACGCGCTCGCTCAGCGCTCGATCAGGCGAGATTTATATGAGTGGCTCACAGGCCTGAAACACTCACCTGGGAGACCCAGAGTGGCTGACTTCTCAGTATAGCCATTGTTGGGCGAGTCACCTCCTTTCTTCCTGCCTCAATCTAGAATTGGCTGCAAATCATAAGAGAGAGTGCCATGCCCGTGTGCAGTGCCTACTCCCAGCTACCTCTCTGTCTTCCTTATGTAAATTAGAATTTGCAAGGGGGGACCAATGGCATTCTGCTCCTCCCACATAACCAGGAAGCCCTGTTGAACATGTCTGCCTGTGTTTTTGCAGGGACAGTGCCTTCTCTGCCCAAAAGGTGGCAGGAGAGCCTCACAACAAATGATGGGATCAACTGCTTAGTTAGAAACCCAGCATGGCAGTTACTGTGATGGAGTGCAAATTTAATGGAAGGTGTGCCTGAGGTGTCATTTCCAGAAATCCATGGAATTGTGATTGAGGGTCCAGCCTGATTGTTGGTGGATTTCTCTTCACATGCTACAGGTTCCTGCAAAGATTGTGGTGTTTGCCGGGAACGCACTGAAAAAACAGGAAGATTTACGGGTGTAAAAGGGACCTGTCAGAAGTGGGATTTGAACCCACGCCTCCATGAGGAGACCAGAAGGCTCAGCTACACTGAAGATCAAGCTCTCTTGAGTCTGGCGCCTTAGACCACTCGGCCATCCTGACGGCTCATGAGGGGGGCTTAGGTCTAACTCTTCTATCTGCACCTGCCAATGTTTCCACTTACAACCTTCACAGCAATGTCACAGGTGTAAAGGCCCCAACAATACAACATAGCTTAAACAAAATAAAAATAGGCACAAGAACGACCCCCAGATGATGGATGCAGATAACTTTGTTTCGTCTTGCAAAGGTAAAGAAAGTTTCCCACGGCTCACTGTGTTTAAAGACCACCTCTTCTTAAACTTGCATTCAGATAATAAGGTTTTAGAGTGTGCACATAAAAGCAGCCAATGCTCAGTGTTTCTGCCCGGTCTCGAACTGGGGACCTTTCGCGTGTTAGGCGAACGTGATGACCACTACACTACAGAAACGACCTTGCTGCTTGCTACTGTTAAAGCAAAGTTCCTCTCAAGGCTTTATCCTACTTCTATTCTGCTGTATCAGCAGCGGCTCAGAATGTGCAGAACAAGTGTGAAAACCTCAGAAATATCATCCAACATGCTTGCAATTAGACGTATTCAAAATTTACTTGTGCAGGCATCGACAGACAAATATCTGATGCCTAAATGTCTGCGAGTACAGCTTGGGAAAGCATCACTTGGGACACACTGAGACTAAGCAGGTAGGCAGAAAAAGCACGGTGATCCATTTTTCTACTGAGGTTAGGAATATGTTAAGCAAAAAATCAACCGAGTATTACTAGAAATAGTCAGGCATAGTGCATTTTTAGTACGATTTGTATGTTTAGCTCTAAAAAGGGCTCGTCCGGGATTTGAACCCGGGACCTCTCGCACCCTAAGCGAGAATCATAACCCTAGACCAACGAGCCACGCAAGAGTCAACTCTGACACGGCTCCAGGGGTTAGTGGCAGCTAGTCGGTGAATGCTTCACCCAAAGCAAGCAACTGCCCATGTTGCTCTCTTCTGCAATATGATTGCTGTCTTTTCCATGGCCATCATCAAACAAGAAATTAAAAAGCCTCTGTCCTTCAGACAGTTTGTTTTCTCTAAGTGTCTGCTTGTGGTGAGGACAAGAAAAGCATTTCTGCTCTCATTCCTTGCTTTCATGAAGTAGGCCCACCCTTCAGAGCAAAGGGCGAGCAAGCGAATGGCGCAAGCTATCGTCACTTCTCTTTTCGAGCTGTCACTGAGATCCCTGGAGCACACTACGTCAGGTTGGTGAGGGATAGACAGCCTCTATTATCTCAGCTTTCCTATAAAGTCAGCCAGTAAAGGCAAACACTGTTAAAAACAGCAAACCGCTGTTTCTGCCCGGTCTCGAACCAGGGACCTTTCGCGTGTCAGGCGAACGTGATAACCACTACACTACAGAAACAGACACTAACTCAGGAATCTTGTTGGCATGTATTGGGCTGGAATGCACAGACTAAGGGCCAATGTCCTTGTAGCTCAAAGTTGGGCTCTCCTTACCCGGTCTCTATTTCTTTGGAAGACAGGAATGAGGACCACTTTTATTCCAAGAGGCGATTTTGAAACCATATCCTGAAATTACACTAGAAAAACACTATGCATGTAATGTTCCTACCATGCTTGTCTGGCCCAGAAAAGCAGTTGCAAAGAAGTCCTGCACTCCTTTATCACGCCACAAGTGGAAAATAGCGTGCAGGGTAAGGAACTTTCTCGACATACACAGCGTCTTATAGCATTGAAAAGAAGAAATGCTCCTATATTACAAGCATCCTGAAAATGTCCACAGCATGGGCTCGTCCGGGATTTGAACCCGGGACCTCTCGCACCCAAAGCGAGAATCATACCCCTAGACCAACGAGCCTGAGTGGCCAGGAGACATTTTGAACAATTTCTGAAGCGTCTTTCAGAAAAAAGCAGGGCTATTTGGCTAGTCTCCCTCTAAGTGAGCCTCACAACGTCATGTTTTCTCTCAAGTTGTTGTTTTTTCACTCTAGCAAGAAAGGGGGCAGCCAATCTCCTATCAGCCAGTGAGCAGAAAAAAGGCACAGATGAGAACAGCAAGCACTTTCTGGCAATTGTTCTCCTCTGCAAGTCCTGGACCCTTGCCCCATAGACTTCCACACCAGAAGCAATGAAGGGCCCACCATTTCCTGCGCCTGAGAAAGAGGGGTTTGATATTTGGATTCAAACGCGCTCGCTCAGCGCTCGATCAGGCGAGATTTATATGAGTGGCTCACAGGCCTGAAACACTCACCTGGGAGACCCAGAGTGGCTGACTTCTCAGTATAGCCATTGTTGGGTGAGTCACCTCCTTTCCTCCTGCCTCAATCTAGAATTGGCTGCAAATCATAAGAGAGAGTGCAATGCCCGTGTGCAGTGCCTACTCCCAGCTACCTCTCTGTCTTCCTTATGTAAATTAGAATTTGCAAGGGGGGACCAATGGCATTCTGCTCCTCCCACATAACCAGGAAGCCCTGTTGAACATGTCTGCCTGTGTTTTTGCAGGGACAGTGCCTTCTCTGCCCAAAAGGTGGCAGGAGAGCCTCACAACAAATGATGGGATCAACTGCTTAGTTAGAAACCCAGCATGGCAGTTACTGTGATGGAGTGCAAATTTAATGGAAGGTGTGCCTGAGGTGTCATTTCCAGAAATCCATGGAATTGTGATTGAGGGCCCAGCCTGATTGTTGGTGGATTTCTCTTCACAGGCTACAGGTTCCTGCAAAGATTGTGGTGTTTGCCGGGAACGCACTGCAAAAAACAGGAAGATTTACGGGTGTAAAAGGGACCTGTCAGAAGTGGGATTTGAACCCACGCCTCCATGAGGAGTCCAGAAGGCTCAGCTACACTGAAGATCAAGCTCTCTTGAGTCTGGCGCCTTAGACCACTCGGCCATCCTGACGGCTCATGA
Organism: Lissotriton helveticus; assembly: GCF_964261635.1. Taxonomy (NCBI): domain Eukaryota; kingdom Metazoa; phylum Chordata; class Amphibia; order Caudata; family Salamandridae; genus Lissotriton; species Lissotriton helveticus. Next base: position 591,376,555 of record NC_136071.1, read on the forward strand.
GGGGGGCTTAGGTCTAACTCTTCTATCTGCACCTGCCAATGTTTCCACTTACAACCTTCACAGCAATGTCACAGGTGTAAAGGCCCCAACAGTACAACATAGCTTAAACAAAATAAAAATAGGCACAAGAACGACCCTCAGATGATGGATGCAGATAACTTTGTTTGTCTTGCAAAGGTAAAGAAAGTTTCCCACGGCTCACTGTGTTCAAAGACCACCTCTTCTTAAACTTGCATTCAGATAATAAGGTTTTAGAGTGTGCACATAAAAGCAGCCAACGCTCAGTGTTTCTGCCCGGTCTCGAACTGGGGACCTTTCGCGTGTTAGGCGAACGTGATGACCACTACACTACAGAAACGACCTTGCTGCTTGCTACTGTTAAAGCAAAGTTCCTCTCAAGGCTTCATCCTACTTCTATTCTGCTGTATCAGCAGCGGCTCAGAATGTGCAGAACAAGTGTGAAAACCTCAGAGATATCATCCAACATGCTTGCAATTAGACGTATTCAAAATTTACTTGTGCAGGCATCGACAGACAAATATCTGATGCCTAAATGTCTGCGAGTACAGCTTGGGAAAGCATCACCTGGGACACACTGAGACTAAGCAGGTAGGCAGAAAAAGCACGGTGATCCATTTTTCTACTGAGGTTAGGAATATGTTAAGCAAAAAATCAACCGAGTATTACTAGAAATAGTCAGGCATAGTGCATTTTTAGTACGATTTGTATGTTTAGCTCTAAAAAGGGCTCGTCCGGGATTTGAACCCGGGACCTCTCGCACCCTAAGCGAGAATCATAACCCTAGACCAACGAGCCACGCAAGAGTCACCTCTGACACGGCTCCAGGGGTTAGTGGCAGCTAGTCGGTGAATGCTTCACCCAAAGCAAGCAACTGCACATGTTGCTCTCTTCTGCAATATGATTGCTGTCTTTTCCATGGCCGTCATCAAACAAGAAATTAAAAAGCCTCTGTCCTTCAGACAGTTTGTTTTCTCTAAGTGTCTGCTTGTGGTGAGGACAAGAAAAGCATTTCTGCTCTCATTCCTTGCTTTCATGAAGTAGGCCCACCCTTCAGAGCAAAGGGCGAGCAAGCGAATGGCGCAAGCTATCGTCACTTCTCTTTTCGAACTGTCACTGAGATCCCTGGAGCACACTACGTCAGGTTGGTGAGGGATAGACAGCCTCTATTATCTCAGCTTTCCTATAAAGTCAGCCAGTAAAGGCAAACACTGTTAAAAACAGCAAACCGCTGTTTCTGCCCGGTCTCGAACCAGGGACCTTTCGCGTGTAAGGCGAACGTGATAACCACTACACTACAGAAACAGACACTAACTCAGGAATCTTGTTGGCATGTATTGGGCTGGAATGCACAGACTAAGGGCCAATGTCCTTGTAGCTCAAAGTTGGGCTCTCCTTACCCGGTCTCTATTTCTTTGGAAGACAGGAATGAGGACCACTTTTATTCCAAGAGGCGATTTTGAAACCATATCCTGAAATTACACTAGAAAAACACTATGCATGTAATGTTCCTACCATGCTGGTCTGGCCCAGAAAAGCAGTTGCAAAGAAGTCCTGCACTCCTTTATCACGCCACAAGTGGAAAATAGCGTGCAGGGTAAGGAACTTTCTCGACATACACAGCGTCTTATAGCATTGAAAAGAAGAAATGCTCCTATATTACAAGCATCCTGAAAATGTCCACAGCATAGGCTCGTCCGGGATTTGAACCCGGGACCTCTCGCACCCAAAGCGAGAATCATACCCCTAGACCAACGAGCCTGAGTGGCCAGGAGACATTTTGAACAATTTCTGAAGCGTCTTTCAGAAAAAAGCAGGGCTATTTGGCTAGTCTCCCTCTAAGTGAGCCTCACAACGTCATGTTTTCTCTCAAGTTGTTGTTTTTTCACTCTAGCAAGAAAGGGGGCAGCCGATCTCCTATCAGCCAGTGAGCAGAAAAAAGGCACAGATGAGAACAGCAAGCACTTTCTGGCAATTGTTCTCCTCTGCAAGTCCTGGACCCTTGCCCCATAGACTTCCACACCAGAAGCAAGGAAGGGCCCACCATTTCCTGCGCCTGAGAAAGAGGGGTTTGATATTTGGATTCAAACGCGCTCGCTCAGCGCTCGATCAGGCGAGATTTATATGAGTGGCTCACAGGCCTGAAACACTCACCTGGGAGACCCAGAGTGGCTGACTTCTCAGTATAGCCATTGTTGGGCGAGTCACCTCCTTTCTTCCTGCCTCAATCTAGAATTGGCTGCAAATCATAAGAGAGAGTGCCATGCCCGTGTGCAGTGCCTACTCCCAGCTACCTCTCTGTCTTCCTTATGTAAATTAGAATTTGCAAGGGGGGACCAATGGCATTCTGCTCCTCCCACATAACCAGGAAGCCCTGTTGAACATGTCTGCCTGTGTTTTTGCAGGGACAGTGCCTTCTCTGCCCAAAAGGTGGCAGGAGAGCCTCACAACAAATGATGGGATCAACTGCTTAGTTAGAAACCCAGCATGGCAGTTACTGTGATGGAGTGCAAATTTAATGGAAGGTGTGCCTGAGGTGTCATTTCCAGAAATCCATGGAATTGTGATTGAGGGCCCAGTCTGATTGTTGGTGGATTTCTCTTCACATGCTACAGGTTCCTGCAAAGATTGTGGTGTTTGCCGGGAACGCACTGCAAAAAACAGGAAGATTTACGGGTGTAAAAGGGACCTGTCAGAAGTGGGATTTGAACCCACGCCTCCATGAGGAGACCAGAAGGCTCAGCTACACTGAAGATCAAGCTCTCTTGAGTCTGGCGCCTTAGACCACTCGGCCATCCTGACGGCTCATGAGGGGGGCTTAGGTCTAACTCTTCTATCTGCACCTGCCAATGTTTCCACTTACAACCTTCACAGCAATGTCACAGGTGTAAAGGCCCCAACAGTACAACATAGCTTAAACAAAATAAAAATAGGCACAAGAACGACCCCCAGATGATGGATGCAGATAACTTTGTTTCGTCTTGCAAAGGTAAAGAAAGTTTCCCACGGCTCACTGTGTTTAAAGACCACCTCTTCTTAAACTTGCATTCAGATAATAAGGTTTTAGAGTGTGCACATAAAAGCAGCCAATGCTCAGTGTTTCTGCCCGGTCTCGAACTGGGGACCTTTCGCGTGTTAGGCGAACGTGATGACCACTACACTACAGAAACGACCTTGCTGCTTGCTACTGTTAAAGCAAAGTTCCTCTCAAGGCTTCATCCTACTTCTATTCTGCTGTATCAGCAGCGGCTCAGAATGTGCAGAACAAGTGTGAAAACCTCAGAGATATCATCCAACATGCTTGCAATTAGACGTATTCAAAATTTACTTGTGCAGGCATCGACAGACAAATATCTGATGCCTAAATGTCTGCGAGTACAGCTTGGGAAAGCATCACCTGGGACACACTGAGACTAAGCAGGTAGGCAGAAAAAGCACGGTGATCCATTTTTCTACTGAGGTTAGGAATATGTTAAGCAAAAAATCAACCGAGTATTACTAGAAATAGTCAGGCATAGTGCATTTTTAGTACGATTTGTATGTTTAGCTCTAAAAAGGGCTCGTCCGGGATTTGAACCCGGGACCTCTCGCACCCTAAGCGAGAATCATACCCCTAGACCAACGAGCCACGCAAGAGTCACCTCTGACACGGCTCCAGGGGTTAGTGGCAGCTAGTCGGTGAATGCTTCACCCAAAGCAAGCAACTGCACATGTTGCTCTCTTCTGCAATATGATTGCTGTCTTTTCCATGGCCGTCATCAAACAAGAAATTAAAAAGCCTCTGTCCTTCAGACAGTTTGTTTTCTCTAAGTGTCTGCTTGTGGTGAGGACAAGAAAAGCATTTCTGCTCTCATTCCTTGCTTTCATGAAGTAGGCCCACCCTTCAGAGCAAAGGGCGAGCAAGCGAATGGCGCAAGCTATCGTCACTTCTCTTTTCGAGCTGTCACTGAGATCCCTGGAGCACACTACGTCAGGTTGGTGAGGGATAGACAGCCTCTATTATCTCAGCTTTCCTATAAAGTCAGCCAGTAAAGGCAAACACTGTTAAAAACAGCAAACCGCTGTTTCTGCCCGGTCTCGAACCAGGGACCTTTCGCGTGTAAGGTGAACGTGATAACCACTACACTACAGAAACAGACACTAACTCAGGAATCTTGTTGGCATGTATTGGGCTGGAATGCACAGACTAAGGGCCAATGTCCTTGTAGCTCAAAGTTGGGCTCTCCTTACCCGGTCTCTATTTCTTTGGAAGACAGGAATGAGGACCACTTTTATTCCAAGAGGCGATTTTGAAACCATATCCTGAAATTACACTAGAAAAACACTATGCATGTAATGTTCCTACCATGCTGGTCTGGCCCAGAAAAGCAGTTGCAAAGAAGTCCTGCACTCCTTTATCACGCCACAAGTGGAAAATAGCGTGCAGGGTAAGGAACTTTCTCGACATACACAGCGTCTTATAGCATTGAAAAGAAGAAATGCTCCTATATTACAAGCATCCTGAAAATGTCCACAGCATGGGCTCGTCCGGGATTTGAACCCGGGACCTCTCGCACCCAAAGCGAGAATCATACCCCTAGACCAACGAGCCTGAGTGGCCAGGAGACATTTTGAACAATTTCTGAAGCGTCTTTCAGAAAAAAGCAGGGCTATTTGGCTAGTCTCCCTCTAAGTGAGCCTCACAACGTCATGTTTTCTCTCAAGTTGTTGTTTTTTCACTCTAGCAAGAAAGGGGGCAGCCAATCTCCTATCAGCCAGTGAGCAGAAAAAAGGCACAGATGAGAACAGCAAGCACTTTCTGGCAATTGTTCTCCTCTGCAAGTCCTGGACCCTTGCCCCATAGACTTCCACACCAGAAGCAATGAAGGGCCCACCATTTCCTGCGCCTGAGAAAGAGGGGTTTGATATTTGGATTCAAACGCGCTCGCTCAGCGCTCGATCAGGCGAGATTTATATGAGTGGCTCACAGGCCTGAAACACTCACCTGGGAGACCCAGAGTGGCTGACTTCTCAGTATAGCCATTGTTGGGCGAGTCACCTCCTTTCCTCCTGCCTCAATCTAGAATTGGCTGCAAATCATAAGAGAGAGTGCCATGCCCGTGTGCAGTGCCTACTCCCAGCTACCTCTCTGTCTTCCTTATGTAAATTAGAATTTGCAAGGGGGGACCAATGGCATTCTGCTCCTCCCACATAACCAGGAAGCCCTGTTGAACATGTCTGCCTGTGTTTTTGCAGGGACAGTGCCTTCTCTGCCCAAAAGGTGGCAGGAGAGCCTCACAACAAATGATGGGATCAACTGCTTAGTTAGAAACCCAGCATGGCAGTTACTGTGATGGAGTGCAAATTTAATGGAAGGTGTGCCTGAGGTGTCATTTCCAGAAATCCATGGAATTGTGATTGAGGGTCCAGCCTGATTGTTGGTGGATTTCTCTTCACATGCTACAGGTTCCTGCAAAGATTGTGGTGTTTGCCGGGAACGCACTGCAAAAAACAGGAAGATTTACGGGTGTAAAAGGGACCTGTCAGAAGTGGGATTTGAACCCACGCCTCCATAAGGAGACCAGAAGGCTCAGCTACACTGAAGATCAAGCTCTCTTGAGTCTGGCGCCTTAGACCACTCGGCCATCCTGACGGCTCATGAGGGGGGCTTAGGTCTAACTCTTCTATCTGCACCTGCCAATGTTTCCACTTACAACCTTCACAGCAATGTCACAGGTGTAAAGGCCCCAACAATACAACATAGCTTAAACAAAATAAAAATAGGCACAAGAACGACCCCCAGATGATGGATGCAGATAACTTTGTTTCGTCTTGCAAAGGTAAAGAAAGTTTCCCACGGCTCACTGTGTTCAAAGACCACCTCTTCTTAAACTTGCATTCAGATAATAAGGTTTTAGAGTGTGCACATAAAAGCAGCCAACGCTCAGTGTTTCTGCCCGGTCTCGAACTGGGGACCTTTCGCGTGTTAGGCGAACATGATGACCACTACACTACAGAAACGACCTTGCTGCTTGCTACTGTTAAAGCAAAGTTCCTCTCAAGGCTTCATCCTACTTCTATTCTGCTGTATCAGCAGCGGCTCAGAATGTGCAGAACAAGTGTGAAAGCCTCAGAGATATCATCCAACATGCTTGCAATTAGACGTATTCAAAATTTACTTGTGCAGGCATCGACAGACAAATATCTGATGCCTAAATGTCTGCGAGTACAGCTTGGGAAAGCATCACCTGGGACACACTGAGACTAAGCAGGTAGGCAGAAAAAGCACGGTGATCCATTTTTCTACTGAGGTTAGGAATATGTTAAGCAAAAAATCAACCGAGTATTACTAGAAATAGTCAGGCATAGTGCATTTTTAGTACGATTTGTATGTTTAGCTCTAAAAAGGGCTCGTCCGGGATTTGAACCCGAGACCTCTCGCACCCTAAGCGAGAATCATACCCCTAGACCAACGAGCCACGCAAGAGTCACCTCTGACACGGCTCCAGGGGTTAGTGGCAGCTAGTCGGTGAATGCTTCACCCAAAGCAAGCAACTGCACATGTTGCTCTCTTCTGCAATATGATTGCTGTCTTTTCCATGGCCGTCATCAAACAAGAAATTAAAAAGCCTCTGTCCTTCAGACAGTTTGTTTTCTCTAAGTGTCTGCTTGTGGTGAGGACAAGAAAAGCATTTCTGCTCTCATTCCTTGCTTTCATGAAGTAGGCCCACCCTTCAGAGCAAAGGGCGAGCAAGCGAATGGCGCAAGCTATCGTCACTTCTCTTTTCGAGCTGTCACTGAGATCCCTGGAGCACACTACGTCAGGTTGGTGAGGGATAGACAGCCTCTATTATCTCAGCTTTCCTATAAAGTCAGCCAGTAAAGGCAAACACTGTTAAAAACAGCAAACCGCTGTTTCTGCCCGGTCTCGAACCAGGGACCTTTCGCGTGTCAGGCGAACGTGATAACCACTACACTACAGAAACAGACACTAACTCAGGAATCTTGTTGGCATGTATTGGGCTGAAATGCACAGACTAAGGGCCAATGTCCTTGTAGCTCAAAGTTGGGCTCTCCTTACCCGGTCTCTATTTCTTTGGAAGACAGGAATGAGGACCACTTTTATTCCAAGAGGCGATTTTGAAACCATATCCTGAAATTACACTAGAAAAACACTATGCATGTAATGTTCCTACCATGCTGGTCTGGCCCAGAAAAGCAGTTGCAAAGAAGTCCTGCACTCCTTTATCACGCCACAAGTGGAAAATAGCGTGCAGGGTAAGGAACTTTCTCGACATACACAGCGTCTTATAGCATTGAAAAGAAGAAATGCTCCTATATTACAAGCATCCTGAAAATGTCCACAGCATGGGCTCGTCCGGGATTTGAACCCGGGACCTCTCGCACCCAAAGCGAGAATCATACCCCTAGACCAACGAGCCTGAGTGGCCAGGAGACATTTTGAACAATTTCTGAAGCGTCTTTCAGAAAAAAGCAGGGCTATTTGGCTAGTCTCCCTCTAAGTGAGCCTCACAACGTCATGTTTTCTCTCAAGTTGTTGTTTTTTCACTCTAGCAAGAAAGGGGGCAGCCAATCTCCTATCAGCCAGTGAGCAGAAAAAAGGCACAGATGAGAACAGCAAGCACTTTCTGGCAATTGTTCTCCTCTGCAAGTCCTGGACCCTTGCCCCATAGACTTCCACACCAGAAGCAATGAAGGGCCCACCATTTCCTGCGCCTGAGAAAGAGGGGTTTGATATTTGGATTCAAACGCGCTCGATCAGGCGAGATTTATATGAGTGGCTCACAGGCCTGAAACACTCACCTGGGAGACCCAGAGTGGCTGACTTCTCAGTATAGCCATTGTTGGGTGAGTCACCTCCTTTCCTCCTGCCTCAATCTAGAATTGGCTGCAAATCATAAGAGAGAGTGCAATGCCCGTGTGCAGTGCCTACTCCCAGCTACCTCTCTGTCTTCCTTATGTAAATTAGAATTTGCAAGGGGGGACCAATGGCATTCTGCTCCTCCCACATAACCAGGAAGCCCTGTTGAACATGTCTGCCTGTGTTTTTGCAGGGACAGTGCCTTCTCTGCCCAAAAGGTGGCAGGAGAGCCTCACAACAAATGATGGGATCAACTGCTTAGTTAGAAACCCAGCATGGCAGTTACTGTGATGGAGTGCAAATTTAATGGAAGGTGTGCCTGAGGTGTCATTTCCAGAAATCCATGGAATTGTGATTGAGGGCCCAGCCTGATTGTTGGTGGATTTCTCTTCACATGCTACAGGTTCCTGCAAAGATTGTGGTGTTTGCCGGGAACGCACTGCAAAAAACAGGAAGATTTACGGGTGTAAAAGGGACCTGTCAGAAGTGGGATTTGAACCCACGCCTCCATGAGGAGTCCAGAAGGCTCAGCTACACTGAAGATCAAGCTCTCTTGAGTCTGGGGCCTTAGACCACTCGGCCATCCTGACGGCTCATGAGGGGGGCTTAGGTCTAACTCTTCTATCTGCACCTGCCAATGTTTCCACTTACAACCTTCACAGCAATGTCACAGGTGTAAAGGCCCCAACAGTACAACATAGCTTAAACAAAATAAAAATAGGCACAAGAACGACCCTCAGATGATGTATGCAGATAACTTTGTTTCGTCTTGCAAAGGTAAAGAAAGTTTCCCACGGCTCACTGTGTTCAAAGACCACCTCTTCTTAAACTTGCATTCAGATAATAAGGTTTTAGAGTGTGCACATAAAAGCAGCCAACGCTCAGTGTTTCTGCCCGGTCTCGAACTGGGGACCTTTCGCGTGTTAGGCGAACGTGATGACCACTACACTACAGAAACGACCTTGCTGCTTGCTACTGTTAAAGCAAAGTTCCTCTCAAGGCTTCATCCTACTTCTATTCTGCTGTATCAGCAGCGGCTCAGAATGTGCAGAACAAGTGTGAAAACCTCAGAGATATCATCCAACATGCTTGCAATTAGACGTATTCAAAATTTACTTGTGCAGGCATCGACAGACAAATATCTGATGCCTAAATGTCTGCGAGTACAGCTTGGGAAAGCATCACCTGGGACACACTGAGACTAAGCAGGTAGGCAGAAAAAGCACGGTGATCCATTTTTCTACTGAGGTTAGGAATATGTTAAGCAAAAAATCAACCGAGTATTACTAGAAATAGTCAGGCATAGTGCATTTTTAGTACGATTTGTATGTTTAGCTCTAAAAAGGGCTCGTCCGGGATTTGAACCCGGGACCTCTCGCACCCTAAGCGAGAATCATACCCCTAGACCAACGAGCCACGCAAGAGTCACCTCTGACACGGCTCCAGGGGTTAGTGGCAGCTAGTCGGTGAATGCTTCACCCAAAGCAAGCAACTGCACATGTTGCTCTCTTCTGCAATATGATTGCTGTCTTTTCCATGGCCGTCATCAAACAAGAAATTAAAAAGCCTCTGTCCTTCAGACAGTTTGTTTTCTCTAAGTGTCTGCTTGTGGTGAGGACAAGAAAAGCATTTCTGCTCTCATTCCTTGCTTTCATGAAGTAGGCCCACCCTTCAGAGCAAAGGGCGAGCAAGCGAATGGCGCAAGCTATCGTCACTTCTCTTTTCGAGCTGTCACTGAGATCCCTGGAGCACACTACGTCAGGTTGGTGAGGGATAGACAGCCTCTATTATCTCAGCTTTCCTATAAAGTCAGCCAGTAAAGGCAAACACTGTTAAAAACAGCAAACCGCTGTTTCTGCCCGGTCTCGAACCAGGGACCTTTCGCGTGTAAGGCGAACGTGATAACCACTACACTACAGAAACAGACACTAACTCAGGAATCTTGTTGGCATGTATTGGGCTGGAATGCACAGACTAAGGGCCAATGTCCTTGTAGCTCAAAGTTGGGCTCTCCTTACCCGGTCTCTATTTCTTTGGAAGACAGGAATGAGGACCACTTTTATTCCAAGAGGCGATTTTGAAACCATATCCTGAAATTACACTAGAAAAACACTATGCATGTAATGTTCCTACCATGCTGGTCTGGCCCAGAAAAGCAGTTGCAAAGAAGTCCTGCACTCCTTTATCACGCCACAAGTGGAAAATAGCGTGCAGGGTAAGGAACTTTCTCGACATACACAGCGTCTTATAGCATTGAAAAGAAGAAATGCTCCTATATTACAAGCATCCTGAAAATGTCCACAGCATGGGCTCGTCCGGGATTTGAACCCGGGACCTCTCGCACCCAAAGCGAGAATCATACCCCTAGACCAACGAGCCTGAGTGGCCAGGAGACATTTTGAACAATTTCTGAAGCGTCTTTCAGAAAAAAGCAGGGCTATTTGGCTAGTCTCCCTCTAAGTGAGCCTCACAACGTCATGGTTTCTCTCAAGTTGTTGTTTTTTCACTCTAGCAAGAAAGGGGGCAGCCAATCTCCTATCAGCCAGTGAGCAGAAAAAAGGCACAGATGAGAACAGCAAGCACTTTCTGGCAATTGTTCTCCTCTGCAAGTCCTGGACCCTTGCCCCATAGACTTCCACACCAGAAGCAAGGAAGGGCCCACCATTTCCTGCGCCTGAGAAAGAGGGGTTTGATATTTGGATTCAAACACGCTCGCTCAGCGCTCGATCAGGCGAGATTTATATGAGTGGCTCACAGGCCTGAAACACTCACCTGGGAGACCCAGAGTGGCTGACTTCTCAGTATAGCCATTGTTGGGCGAGTCACCTCCTTTCTTCCTGCCTCAATCTAGAATTGGCTGCAAATCATAAGAGAGAGTGCCATGCCCGTGTGCAGTGCCTACTCCCAGCTACCTCTCTGTCTTCCTTATGTAAATTAGAATTTGCAAGGGGGGACCAATGGCATTCTGCTCCTCCCACATAACCAGGAAGCCCTGTTGAACATGTCTGCCTGTGTTTTTGTAGGGACAGTGCCTTCTCTGCCCAAAAGGTGGCAGGAGAGCCTCACAACAAATGATGGGATCAACTGCTTAGTTAGAAACCCAGCATGGCAGTTACTGTGATGGAGTGCAAATTTAATGGAAGGTGTGCCTGAGGTGTCATTTCCAGAAATCCATGGAATTGTGATTGAGGGTCCAGCCTGATTGTTGGTGGATTTCTCTTCACATGCTACAGGTTCCTGCAAAGATTGTGGTGTTTGCCGGGAACGCACTGCAAAAAACAGGAAGATTTACGGGTGTAAAAGGGACTTGTCAGAAGTGGGATTTGAACCCACACCTCCATGAGGAGACCAGAAGGCTCAGCTACACTGAAGATCAAGCTCTCTTGAGTCTGGCACCTTAGACCACTCGGCCATCCTGACGGCTCATGAGGGGGGCTTAGGTCTAACTCTTCTATCTGCACCTGCCAATGTTTCCACTTACAACCTTCACAGCAATGTCACAGGTGTAAAGGCCCCAACAATACAACATAGCTTAAACAAAATAAAAATAGGCACAAGAACGACCCCCAGATGATGGATGCAGATAACTTTGTTTCGTCTTGCAAAGGTAAAGAAAGTTTCCCACGGCTCACTGTGTTTAAAGACCACCTCTTCTTAAACTTGCATTCAGATAATAAGGTTTTAGAGTGTGCACATAAAAGCAGCCAATGCTCAGTGTTTCTGCCCGGTCTCGAACTGGGGACCTTTCGCGTGTTAGGCGAACGTGATGACCACTACACTACAGAAACGACCTTGCTGCTTGCTACTGTTAAAGCAAAGTTCCTCTCAAGGCTTCATCCTACTTCTATTCTGCTGTATCAGCAGCGGCTCAGAATGTGCAGAACAAGTGTGAAAACCTCAGAGATATCATCCAACATGCTTGCAATTAGACGTATTCAAAATTTACTTGTGCAGGCATCGACAGACAAATATCTGATGCCTAAATGTCTGCGAGTACAGCTTGGGAAAGCATCACCTGGGACACACTGAGACTAAGCAGGTAGGCAGAAAAAGCACGGTGATCCATTTTTCTACTGAGGTTAGGAATATGTTAAGCAAAAAATCAACCGAGTATTACTAGAAATAGTCAGGCATAGTGCATTTTTAGTACGATTTGTATGTTTAGCTCTAAAAAGGGCTCGTCCGGGATTTGAACCCGGGACCTCTCGCACCCTAAGCGAGAATCATACCCCTAGACCAACGAGCCACGCAAGAGTCACCTCTGACACGGCTCCAGGGGTTAGTGGCAGCTAGTCGGTGAATGCTTCACCCAAAGCAAGCAACTGCACATGTTGCTCTCTTCTGCAATATGATTGCTGTCTTTTCCATGGCCGTCATCAAACAAGAAATTAAAAAGCCTCTGTCCTTCAGACAGTTTGTTTTCTCTAAGTGTCTGCTTGTGGTGAGGACAAGAAAAGCATTTCTGCTCTCATTCCTTGCTTTCATGAAGTAGGCCCACCCTTCAGAGCAAAGGGCGAGCAAGCGAATGGCGCAAGCTATCGTCACTTCTCTTTTCGAGCTGTCACTGAGATCCCTGGAGCACACTACGTCAGGTTGGTGAGGGATAGACAGCCTCTATTATCTCAGCTTTCCTATAAAGTCAGCCAGTAAAGGCAAACACTGTTAAAAACAGCAAACCGCTGTTTCTGCCCGGTCTCGAACCAGGGACCTTTCGCGTGTAAGGCGAACGTGATAACCACTACACTACAGAAACAGACACTAACTCAGGAATCTTGTTGGCATGTATTGGGCTGGAATGCACAGACTAAGGGCCAATGTCCTTGTAGCTCAAAGTTGGGCTCTCCTTACCCGGTCTCTATTTCTTTGGAAGACAGGAATGAGGACCACTTTTATTCCAAGAGGCGATTTTGAAACCATATCCTGAAATTACACTAGAAAAACACTATGCATGTAATGTTCCTACCATGCTGGTCTGGCCCAGAAAAGCAGTTGCAAAGAAGTCCTGCACTCCTTTATCACGCCACAAGTGGAAAATAGCGTGCAGGGTAAGGAACTTTCTCGACATACACAGCGTCTTATAGCATTGAAAAGAAGAAATGCTCCTATATTACAAGCATCCTGAAAATGTCCACAGCATGGGCTCGTCCGGGATTTGAACCCGGGACCTCTCGCACCCAAAGCGAGAATCATACCCCTAGACCAACGAGCCTGAGTGGCCAGGAGACATTTTGAACAATTTCTGAAGCGTCTTTCAGAAAAAAGCAGGGCTATTTGGCTAGTCTCCCTCTAAGTGAGCCTCACAACGTCATGGTTTCTCTCAAGTTGTTGTTTTTTCACTCTAGCAAGAAAGGGGGCAGCCAATCTCCTATCAGCCAGTGAGCAGAAAAAAGGCACAGATGAGAACAGCAAGCACTTTCTGGCAATTGTTCTCCTCTGCAAGTCCTGGACCCTTGCCCCATAGACTTCCACACCAGAAGCAAGGAAGGGCCCACCATTTCCTGCGCCTGAGAAAGAGGGGTTTGATATTTGGATTCAAACACGCTCGCTCAGCGCTCGATCAGGCGAGATTTATATGAGTGGCTCACAGGCCTGAAACACTCACCTGGGAGACCCAGAGTGGCTGACTTCTCAGTATAGCCATTGTTGGGCGAGTCACCTCCTTTCTTCCTGCCTCAATCTAGAATTGGCTGCAAATCATAAGAGAGAGTGCCATGCCCGTGTGCAGTGCCTACTCCCAGCTACCTCTCTGTCTTCCTTATGTAAATTAGAATTTGCAAGGGGGGACCAATGGCATTCTGCTCCTCCCACATAACCAGGAAGCCCTGTTGAACATGTCTGCCTGTGTTTTTGCAGGGACAGTGCCTTCTCTGCCCAAAAGGTGGCAGGAGAGCCTCACAACAAATGATGGGATCAACTGCTTAGTTAGAAACCCAGCATGGCAGTTACTGTGATGGAGTGCAAATTTAATGGAAGGTGTGCCTGAGGTGTCATTTCCAGAAATCCATGGAATTGTGATTGAGGGTCCAGCCTGATTGTTGGTGGATTTCTCTTCACATGCTACAGGTTCCTGCAAAGATTGTGGTGTTTGCCGGGAACGCACTGCAAAAAACAGGAAGATTTACGGGTGTAAAAGGGACCTGTCAGAAGTGGGATTTGAACCCACACCTCCATGAGGAGACCAGAAGGCTCAGCTACACTGAAGATCAAGCTCTCTTGAGTCTGGCGCCTTAGACCACTCGGCCATCCTGACGGCTCATGAGGGGGGCTTAGGTCTAACTCTTCTATCTGCACCTGCCAATGTTTCCACTTACAACCTTCACAGCAATGTCACAGGTGTAAAGGCCCCAACAATACAACATAGCTTAAACAAAATAAAAATAGGCACAAGAACGACCCCCAGATGATGGATGCAGATAACTTTGTTTCGTCTTGCAAAGGTAAAGAAAGTTTCCCACGGCTCACTGTGTTTAAAGACCACCTCTTCTTAAACTTGCATTCAGATAATAAGGTTTTAGAGTGTGCACATAAAAGCAGCCAATGCTCAGTGTTTCTGCCCGGTCTCGAACTGGGGACTTTTCGCGTGTTAGGCGAACGTGATGACCACTACACTACAGAAACGACCTTGCTGCTTGCTACTGTTAAAGCAAAGTTCCTCTCAAGGCTTCATCCTACTTCTATTCTGCTGTATCAGCAGCGGCTCAGAATGTGCAGAACAAGTGTGAAAACCTCAGAGATATCATCCAACATGCTTGCAATTAGACGTATTCAAAATGTACTTGTGCAGGCATCGACAGACAAATATCTGATGCCTAAATGTCTGCGAGTACAGCTTGGGAAAGCATCACCTGGGACACACTGAGACTAAGCAGGTAGGCAGAAAAAGCACGGTGATCCATTTTTCTACTGAGGTTAGGAATATGTTAAGCAAAAAATCAACCGAGTATTACTAGAAATAGTCAGGCATAGTGCATTTTTAGTACGATTTGTATGTTTAGCTCTAAAAAGGGCTCGTCCGGGATTTGAACCCGGGACCTCTCGCACCCTAAGCAAGAATCATACCCCTAGACCAACGAGCCACGCAAGAGTCACCTCTGACACGGCTCCAGGGGTTAGTGGCAGCTAGTCGGTGAATGCTTCACCCAAAGCAAGCAACTGCACATGTTGCTCTCTTCTGCAATATGATTGCTGTCTTTTCCATGGCCATCATCAAACAAGAAATTAAAAAGCCTCTGTCCTTCAGACAGTTTGTTTTCTCTAAGTGTCTGCTTGTGGTGAGGACAAGAAAAGCATTTCTGCTCTCATTCCTTGCTTTCATGAAGTAGGCCCACCCTTCAGAGCAAAGGGCGAGCAAGCGAATGGCGCAAGCTATCGTCACTTCTCTTTTCGAGCTGTCACTGAGATCCCTGGAGCACATTACGTCAGGTTGGTGAGGGATAGACAGCCTCTATTATCTCAGCTTTCCTATAAAGTCAGCCAGTAAAGGCAAACACTGTTAAAAACAGCAAACCGCTGTTTCTGCCCGGTCTCGAACCAGGGACTTTTCGCGTGTCAGGCAAACGTGATAACCACTACACTACAGAAACAGACACTAACTCAGGAATCTTGTTGGCATGTATTGGGCTGGAATGCACAGACTAAGGGCCAATGTCCTTGTAGCTCAAAGTTGGGCTCTCCTTACCCGGTCTCTATTTCTTTGGAAGACAGGAATGAGGACCACTTTTATTCCAAGAGGCGATTTTGAAACCATATCCTGAAATTACACTAGAAAAACACTATGCATGTAATGTTCCTACCATGCTGGTCTGGCCCAGAAAAGCAGTTGCAAAGAAGTCCTGCACTCCTTTATCACGCCACAAGTGGAAAATAGCGTGCAGGGTAAGGAACTTTCTCGACATACACAGCGTCTTATAGCATTGAAAAGAAGAAATGCTCCTATATTACAAGCATCCTGAAAATGTCCACTGCATGGGCTCGTCCGGGATTTGAACCCGGGACCTCTCGCACCCAAAGCGAGAATCATACCCCTAGACCAACGAGCCTGAGTGGCCAGGAGACATTTTGAACAATTTCTGAAGCGTCTTTCAGAAAAAAGCAGGGCTATTTGGCTAGTCTCCCTCTAAGTGAGCCTCACAACGTCATGTTTTCTCTCAAGTTGTTGTTTTTTCACTCTAGCAAGAAAGGGGGCAGCCAATCTCCTATCAGCCAGTGAGCAGAAAAAAGGCACAGATGAGAACAGCAAGCACTTTCTGGCAATTGTTCTCCTCTGCAAGTCCTGGACCCTTGCCCCATAGACTTCCACACCAGAAGCAAGGAAGGGCCCACCATTTCCTGCGCCTGAGAAAGAGGGGTTTGATATTTGGATTCAAACGCGCTTGCTCAGCGCTCGATCAGGCGAGATTTATATGAGTGGCTCACAGGCCTGAAACACTCACCTGGGAGACCCAGAGTGGCTGACTTCTCAGTATAGCCATTGTTGGGCGAGTCACCTCCTTTCCTCCTGCCTCAATCTAGAATTGGCTGCAAATCATAAGAGAGAGTGCCATGCCCGTGTGCAGTGCCTACTCCCAGCTACCTCTCTGTCTTCCTTATGTAAATTAGAATTTGCAAGGGGGGACCAATGGCATTCTGCTCCTCCCACATAACCAGGAAGCCCTGTTGAACATGTCTGCCTGTGTTTTTGCAGGGACAGTGCCTTCTCTGCCCAAAAGGTGGCAGGAGAGCCTCACAACAAATGATGGGATCAACTGCTTAGTTAGAAACCCAGCATGGCAGTTACTGTGATGGAGTGCAAATTTAATGGAAGGTGTGCCTGAGGTGTCATTTCCAGAAATCCATGGAATTGTGATTGAGGGTCCAGCCTGATTGTTGGTGGATTTCTCTTCACATGCTACAGGTTCCTGCAAAGATTGTGGTGTTTGCCGGGAACGCACTGCAAAAAACAGGAAGATTTACGGGTGTAAAAGGGACCTGTCAGAAGTGGGATTTGAACCCACGCCTCCATGAGGAGACCAGAAGGCTCAGCTACACTGAAGATCAAGCTCTCTTGAGTCTGGCGCCTTAGACCACTCGGCCATCCTGACGGCTCATGAGGGGGGCTTAGGTCTAACTCTTCTATCTGCACCTGCCAATGTTTCCACTTACAACCTTCACAGCAATGTCACAGGTGTAAAGGCCCCAACAATACAACATAGCTTAAACAAAATAAAAATAGGCACAAGAACGACCCCCAGATGATGGATGCAGATAACTTTGTTTCGTCTTGCAAAGGTAAAGAAAGTTTCCCACGGCTCACTGTGTTCAAAGACCACCTCTTCTTAAACTTGCATTCAGATAATAAGGTTTTAGAGTGTGCACATAAAAGCAGCCAACGCTCAGTGTTTCTGCCCGGTCTCGAACTGGGGACCTTTCGCGTGTCAGGCGAACGTGATGACCACTACACTACAGAAACGACCTTGCTGCTTGCTACTGTTAAAGCAAAGTTCCTCTCAAGGCTTCATCCTACTTCTATTCTGCTGTATCAGCAGCGGCTCAGAATGTGCAGAACAAGTGTGAAAACCTCAGAGATATCATCCAACATGCTTGCAATTAGACGTATTCAAAATTTACTTGTGCAGGCATCGACAGACAAATATCTGATGCCTAAATGTCTGCGAGTACAGCTTGGGAAAGCATCACCTGGGACACACTGAGACTAAGCAGGTAGGCAGAAAAAGCATGGTGATCCATTTTTCTACTGAGGTTAGGAATATGTTAAGCAAAAAATCAACCGAGTATTACTAGAAATAGTCAGGCATAGTGCATTTTTAGTACGATTTGTATGTTTAGCTCTAAAAAGGGCTCGTCCGGGATTTGAACCCGAGACCTCTCGCACCCTAAGCGAGAATCATACCCCTAGACCAACGAGCCACGCAAGAGTCACCTCTGACACGGCTCCAGGGGTTAGTGGCAGCTAGTCGGTGAATGCTTCACCCAAAGCAAGCAATTGCACATGTTGCTCTCTTCTGCAATATGATTGCTGTCTTTTCCATGGCCGTCATCAAACAAGAAATTAAAAAGCCTCTGTCCTTCAGACAGTTTGTTTTCTCTAAGTGTCTGCTTGTGGTGAGGACAAGAAAAGCATTTCTGCTCTCATTCCTTGCTTTCATGAAGTAGGCCCACCCTTCAGAGCAAAGGGCGAGCAAGCGAATGGCGCAAGCTATCGTCACTTCTCTTTTCGAGCTGTCACTGAGATCCCTGGAGCACACTACGTCAGGTTGGTGAGGGATAGACAGCCTCTATTATCTCAGCTTTCCTATAAAGTCAGCCAGTAAAGGCAAACACTGTTAAAAACAGCAAACCGCTGTTTCTGCCCGGTCTCGAACCAGGGACCTTTCGCGTGTCAGGCGAACGTGATAACCACTACACTACAGAAACAGACACTAACTCAGGAATCTTGTTGGCATGTATTGGGCTGGAATGCACAGACTAAGGGCCAATGTCCTTGTAGCTCAAAGTTGGGCTCTCCTTACCCGGTCTCTATTTCTTTGGAAGACAGGAATGAGGACCACTTTTATTCCAAGAGGCGATTTTGAAACCATATCCTGAAATTACACTAGAAAAACACTATGCATGTAATGTTCCTACCATGCTGGTCTGGCCCAGAAAAGCAGTTGCAAAGAAGTCCTGCACTCCTTTATCACGCCACAAGTGGAAAATAGCGTGCAGGGTAAGGAACTTTCTCGACATACACAGCGTCTTATAGCATTGAAAAGAAGAAATGCTCCTATATTACAAGCATCCTGAAAATGTCCACAGCATGGGCTCGTCCGGGATTTGAACCCGGGACCTCTCGCACCCAAAGCGAGAATCATACCCCTAGACCAACGAGCCTGAGTGGCCAGGAGACATTTTGAACAATTTCTGAAGCGTCTTTCAGAAAAAAGCAGGGCTATTTGGCTAGTCTCCCTCTAAGTGAGCCTCACAACGTCATGTTTTCTCTCAAGTTGTTGTTTTTTCACTCTAGCAAGAAAGGGGGCAGCCAATCTCCTATCAGCCAGTGAGCAGAAAAAAGGCACAGATGAGAACAGCAAGCACTTTCTGGCAATTGTTCTCCTCTGCAAGTCCTGGACCCTTGCCCCATAGACTTCCACACCAGAAGCAATGAAGGGCCCACCATTTCCTGCGCCTGAGAAAGAGGGGTTTGATATTTGGATTCAAACGCGCTCGATCAGGCTCGATCAGGCGAGATTTATATGAGTGGCTCACAGGCCTGAAACACTCACCTGGGAGACCCAGAGTGGCTGACTTCTCAGTATAGCCATTGTTGGGCGAGTCACCTCCTTTCCTCCTGCCTCAATCTAGAATTGGCTGCAAATCATAAGAGAGAGTGCAATGCCCGTGTGCAGTGCCTACTCCCAGCTACCTCTCTGTCTTCCTTATGTAAATTAGAATTTGCAAGGGGGGACCAATGGCATTCTGCTCCTCCCACATAACCAGGAAGCCCTGTTGAACATGTCTGCCTGTGTTTTTGCAGGGACAGTGCCTTCTCTGCCCAAAAGGTGGCAGGAGAGCCTCACAACAAATGATGGGATCAACTGCTTAGTTAGAAACCCAGCATGGCAGTTACTGTGATGGAGTGCAAATTTAATGGAAGGTGTGCCTGAGGTGTCATTTCCAGAAATCCATGGAATTGTGATTGAGGGCCCAGCCTGATTGTTGGTGGATTTCTCTTCACATGCTACAGGTTCCTGCAAAGATTGTGGTGTTTGCCGGGAACGCACTGCAAAAAACAGGAAGATTTAAGGGTGTAAAAGGGACCTGTCAGAAGTGGGATTTGAACCCACGCCTCCATGAGGAGACCAGAAGGCTCAGCTACACTGAAGATCAAGCTCTCTTGAGTCTGGCGCCTTAGACCACTCGGCCATCCTGACGGCTCATGAGGGGGGCTTAGGTCTAACTCTTCTATCTGCACCTGCCAATGTTTCCACTTACAACCTTCACAGCAATGTCACAGGTGTAAAGGCCCCAACAGTACAACATAGCTTAAACAAAATAAAAATAGGCACAAGAACGACCCCCAGATGATGGATGCAGATAACTTTGTTTCGTCTTGCAAAGGTAAAGAAAGTTTCCCACGGCTCACTGTGTTCAAAGACCACCTCTTCTTAAACTTGCATTCAGATAATAAGGTTTTAGAGTGTGCACATAAAAGCAGCCAACGCTCAGTGTTTCTGCCCGGTCTCGAACTGGGGACCTTTCGCGTGTTAGGCGAACGTGATGACCACTACACTACAGAAACGACCTTGCTGCTTGCTACTGTTAAAGCAAAGTTCCTCTCAAGGCTTCATCCTACTTCTATTCTGCTGTATCAGCAGCGGCTCAGAATGTGCAGAACAAGTGTGAAAACCTCAGAGATATCATCCAACATGCTTGCAATTAGACGTATTCAAAATTTACTTGTGCAGGCATCGACAGACAAATATCTGATGCCTAAATGTCTGCGAGTACAGCTTGGGAAAGCATCACCTGGGACACACTGAGACTAAGCAGGTAGGCAGAAAAAGCACGGTGATCCATTTTTCTACTGAGGTTAGGAATATGTTAAGCAAAAAATCAACCGAGTATTACTAGAAATAGTCAGGCATAGTGCATTTTTAGTAGGATTTGTATGTTTAGCTCTAAAAAAGGGCTCGTCCGGGATTTGAACCCGGGACCTCTCGCACCCTAAGCGAGAATCATACCCCTAGACCAACGAGCCACGCAAGAGTCACCTCTGACACGGCTCCAGGGGTTAGTGGCAGCTAGTCGGTGAATGCTTCACCCAAAGCAAGCAACTGCACATGTTGCTCTCTTCTGCAATATGATTGCTGTCTTTTCCATGGCCGTTATCAAACAAGAAATTAAAAAGCCTCTGTCCTTCAGACAGTTTGTTTTCTCTAAGTGTCTGCTTGTGGTGAGGACAAGAAAAGCATTTCTGCTCTCATTCCTTGCTTTCATGAAGTAGGCCCACCCTTCAGAGCAAAGGGCGAGCAAGCGAATGGCGCAAGCTATCGTCACTTCTCTTTTCGAGCTGTCACTGAGATCCCTGGAGCACACTACGTCAGGTTGGTGAGGGATAGACAGCCTCTATTATCTCAGCTTTCCTATAAAGTCAGCCAGTAAAGGCAAACACTGTTAAAAACAGCAAACCGCTGTTTCTGCCCGGTCTCGAACCAGGGACCTTTCGCGTGTAAGGCGAACGTGATCACCACTACACTACAGAAACAGACACTAACTCAGGATTCTTGTTGGCATGTATTGGGCTGGAATGCACAGACTAAGGGCCAATGTCCTTGTAGCTCAAAGTTGGGCTCTCCTTACCCGGTCTCTATTTCTTTGGAAGACAGGAATGAGGACCACTTTTATTCCAAGAGGCAATTTTGAAACCATATCCTGAAATTACACTAGAAAAACACTATGCATGTAATGTTCCTACCATGCTGGTCTGGCCCAGAAAAGCAGTTGCAAAGAAGTCCTGCACTCCTTTATCATGCCACAAGTGGAAAATAGCGTGCAGGGTAAGGAACTTTCTCGACATACACAGCGTCTTATAGCATTGAAAAGAAGAAATGCTCCTATATTACAAGCATCCTGAAAATGTCCACAGCATGGGCTCGTCCGGGATTTGAACCCGGGACCTCTCGCACCCAAAGCGAGAATCATACCCCTAGACCAACGAGCCTGAGTGGCCAGAAGACATTTTGAACAATTTCTGAAGCGTCTTTCAGAAAAAAGCAGGGCTATTTGGCTAGTCTCCCTCTAAGTGAGCCTCACAACGTCATGTTTTCTCTCAAGTTGTTGTTTTTTCACTCTAGCAAGAAAGGGGGCAGCCAATCTCCTATCAGCCAGTGAGCAGAAAAAAGGCACAGATGAGAACAGCAAGCACTTTCTGGCAATTGTTCTCCTCTGCAAGTCCTGGACCCTTGCCCCATAGACTTCCACACCAGAAGCAATGAAGGGCCCACCATTTCCTGCGCCTGAGAAAGAGGGGTTTGATATTTGGATTCAAACGCGCTCGCTCAGCGCTCGATCAGGCGAGATTTATATGAGTGGCTCACAGGCCTGAAACACTCACCTGGGAGACCCAGAGTGGCTGACTTCTCAGTGTAGCCATTGTTGGGTGAGTCACCTCCTTTCCTCCTGCCTCAATCTAGAATTGGCTGCAAATCATAAGAGAGAGTGCAATGCCCGTGTGCAGTGCCTACTCCCAGCTACCTCTCTGTCTTCCTTATGTAAATTAGAATTTGCAAGGGGGGACCAATGGCATTCTGCTCCTCCCACATAACCAGGAAGCCCTGTTGAACACGTCTGCCTGTGTTTTTGCAGGGACAGTGCCTTCTCTGCCCAAAAGGTGGCAGGAGAGCCTCACAACAAATGATGGGATCAACTGCTTAGTTAGAAACCCAGCATGGCAGTTACTGTGATGGAGTGCAAATTTAATGGAAGGTGTGCCTGAGGTGTCATTTCCAGAAATCCATGGAATTGTGATTGAGGGCCCAGCCTGATTGTTGGTGGATTTCTCTTCACATGCTACAGGTTCCTGCAAAGATTGTGGTGTTTGCCGGGAACGCACTGCAAAAAACAGGAAGATTTACGGGTGTAAAAGGGACCTGTCAGAAGTGGGATTTGAACCCACGCCTCCATGAGGAGACCAGAAGGCTCAGCTACACTGAAGATCAAGCTCTCTTGAGTCTGGCGCCTTAGACCACTCGGCCATCCTGACGGCTCATGAGGGGGGCTTAGGTCTAACTCTTCTATCTGCACCTGCCAATGTTTCCACTTACAACCTTCACAGCAATGTCACAGGTGTAAAGGCCCCAACAGTACAACATAGCTTAAACAAAATAAAAATAGGCACAAGAACGACCCCCAGATGATGGATGCAGATAACTTTGTTTCGTCTTGCAAAGGTAAAGAAAGTTTCCCACGGCTCACTGTGTTCAAAGACCACCTCTTCTTAAACTTGCATTCAGATAATAAGGTTTTAGAGTGTGCTCATAAAAGCAGCCAACGCTCAGTGTTTCTGCCCGGTCTCGAACTGGGGACCTTTCGCGTGTTAGGCGAACGTGATGACCACTACACTACAGAAACGACCTTGCTGCTTGCTACTGTTAAAGCAAAGTTCCTCTCAAGGCTTCATCCTACTTCTATTCTGCTGTATCAGCAGCGGCTCAGAATGTGCAGAACAAGTGTGAAAACCTCAGAGATATCATCCAACATGCTTGCAATTAGACGTATTCAAAATTTACTTGTGCAGGCATCGACAGACAAATATCTGATGCCTAAATGTCTGCGAGTACAGCTTGGGAAAGCATCACCTGGGACACACTGAGACTAAGCAGGTAGGCAGAAAAAGCACGGTGATCCATTTTTCTTCTGAGGTTAGGAATATGTTGCGCAACAATGCACCGAGTATTACTAGAAATAGTCAGGCATAGTGCATTTTTAGTACGATTTGTATGTTTAGCTCTAAAAAAGGGCTCGTCCGGGATTTGGACCTCTCGCACCCTAAGCGAGAATCATACCCCTAGACCAACGAGCCACGCAAGAGTCACCTCTGACACGGCTCCAGGGGTTAGTGGCAGCTAGTCGGTGAATGCTTCACCCAAAGCAAGCAACTGCACATGTTGCTCTCTTCTGCAATATGATTGCTGTCTTTTCCATGGCCGTCATCAAACAAGAAATTAAAAAGCCTCTGTCCTTCAGACAGTTTGTTTTCTCTAAGTGTCTGCTTGCGGTGAGGACAAGAAAAGCATTTCTGCTCTCATTCCTTGCTTTCATGAAGTAGGCCCAACCTTCAGAGCAAAGGGCGAGCAAGCGAATGGCGCAAGCTATCGTCACTTCTCTTTTCGAGCTGTCACTGAGATCCCTGGAGCACACTACGTCAGGTTGGTGAGGGATAGACAGCCTCTATTATCTCAGCTTTCCTATGAAGTCAGCCAGTAAAGGCAAACACTGTTAAAAACAGCAAACCGCTGTTTCTGCCCGGTCTCGAACCAGGGACCTTTCGCGTGTAAGGCGAACGTGATAACCACTACACTACAGAAACAGACACTAACTCAGGAATCTTGTTGGCATGTATTGGGCTGGAATGCACAGACTATGGGCCAATGTCCTTGTAGCTCAAAGTTGGGCTCTCCTTACCCGGTCTCTATTTCTTTGGAAGACAGGAATGAGGACCACTTTTATTCCAAGAGGCGATTTTGAAACCATATCCTGAAATTACACTAGAAAAACACTATGCATGTAATGTTCCTACCATGCTGGTCTGGCCCAGAAAAGCAGTTGCAAAGAAGTCCTGCACTCCTTTATCACGCCACAAGTGGAAAATAGCGTGCAGGGTAAGGAACTTTCTCGACATACACAGCGTCTTATAGCATTGAAAAGAAGAAATGCTCCTATATTACAAGCATCCTGAAAATGTCCACAGCATGGGCTCGTCCGGGATTTGAACCCAGGACCTCTCGCACCCAAAGCGAGAATCATACCCCTAGACCAACGAGCCTGAGTGGCCAGGAGACATTTTGAACAATTTCTGAAGCGTCTTTCAGAAAAAAGCAGGGCTATTTGGCTAGTCTCCCTCTAAGTGAGCCTCACAACGTCATGTTTTCTCTCAAGTTGTTGTTTTTTCACTCTAGCAAGAAAGGGGGCAGCCAATCTCCTATCAGCCAGTGAGCAGAAAAAAGGCACAGATGAGAACAGCAAGCACTTTCTGGCAATTGTTCTCCTCTGCAAGTCCTGGACCCTTGCCCCATAGACTTCCACACCAGAAGCAATGAAGGGCCCACCATTTCCTGCGCCTGAGAAAGAGGGGTTTGATATTTGGATTCAAACGCGCTCGCTCAGCGCTCGATCAGGCTCGATCAGGCGAGATTTATATGAGTGGCTCACAGGCCTGAAACACTCACCTGGGAGACCCAGAGTGGCTGACTTCTCAGTATAGCCATTGTTGGGCGAGTCACCTCCTTTCCTCCTGCCTCAATCTAGAATTGGCTGCAAATCATAAGAGAGAGTGCAATGCCAGTGTGCAGTGCCTACTCCCAGCTACCTCTCTGTCTTCCTTATGTAAATTAGAATTTGCAAGGGGGGACCAATGGCATTCTGCTCCTCCCACATAACCAGGAAGCCCTGTTGAACATGTCTGCCTGTGTTTTTGCAGGGACAGTGCCTTCTCTGCCCAAAAGGTGGCAGGAGAGCCTCACAACAAATGATGGGATCAACTGCTTAGTTAGAAACCCAGCATGGCAGTTACTGTGATGGAGTGCAAATTTAATGGAAGGTGTGCCTGAGGTGTCATTTCCAGAAATCCATGGAATTGTGATTGAGGGCCCAGCCTGATTGTTGGTGGATTTCTCTTCACATGCTACAGGTTCCTGCAAAGATTGTGGTGTTTGCCGGGAACGCACTGCAAAAAACAGGAAGATTTAAGGGTGTAAAAGGGACCTGTCAGAAGTGGGATTTGAACCCACGCCTCCATGAGGAGACCAGAAGGCTCAGCTACACTGAAGATCAAGCTCTCTTGAGTCTGGCGCCTTAGACCACTCGGCCATCCTGACGGCTCATGAGGGGGGCTTAGGTCTAACTCTTCTATCTGCACCTGCCAATGTTTCCACTTACAACCTTCACAGCAATGTCACAGGTGTAAAGGCCCCAACAGTACAACATAGCTTAAACAAAATAAAAATAGGCACAAGAACGACCCCCAGATGATGGATGCAGATAACTTTGTTTCGTCTTGCAAAGGTAAAGAAAGTTTCCCACGGCTCACTGTGTTCAAAGACCACCTCTTCTTAAACTTGCATTCAGATAATAAGGTTTTAGAGTGTGCACATAAAAGCAGCCAACGCTCAGTGTTTCTGCCCGGTCTCGAACTGGGGACCTTTCGCGTGTTAGGCGAACGTGATGACCACTACACTACAGAAACGACCTTGCTGCTTGCTACTGTTAAAGCAAAGTTCCTCTCAAGGCTTCATCCTACTTCTATTCTGCTGTATCAGCAGCGGCTCAGAATGTGCAGAACAAGTGTGAAAACCTCAGAGATATCATCCAACATGCTTGCAATTAGACGTATTCAAAATTTACTTGTGCAGGCATCGACAGACAAATATCTGATGCCTAAATGTCTGCGAGTACAGCTTGGGAAAGCATCACCTGGGACACACTGAGACTAAGCAGGTAGGCAGAAAAAGCACGGTGATCCATTTTTCTACTGAGGTTAGGAATATGTTAAGCAAAAAATCAACCGAGTATTACTAGAAATAGTCAGGCATAGTGCATTTTTAGTAGGATTTGTATGTTTAGCTCTAAAAAAGGGCTCGTCCGGGATTTGAACCCGGGACCTCTCGCACCCTAAGCGAGAATCATACCCCTAGACCAACGAGCCACGCAAGAGTCACCTCTGACACGGCTCCAGGGGTTAGTGGCAGCTAGTCGGTGAATGCTTCACCCAAAGCAAGCAACTGCACATGTTGCTCTCTTCTGCAATATGATTGCTGTCTTTTCCATGGCCGTTATCAAACAAGAAATTAAAAAGCCTCTGTCCTTCAGACAGTTTGTTTTCTCTAAGTGTCTGCTTGTGGTGAGGACAAGAAAAGCATTTCTGCTCTCATTCCTTGCTTTCATGAAGTAGGCCCACCCTTCAGAGCAAAGGGCGAGCAAGCGAATGGCGCAAGCTATCGTCACTTCTCTTTTCGAGCTGTCACTGAGATCCCTGGAGCACACTACGTCAGGTTGGTGAGGGATAGACAGCCTCTATTATCTCAGCTTTCCTATAAAGTCAGCCAGTAAAGGCAAACACTGTTAAAAACAGCAAACCGCTGTTTCTGCCCGGTCTCGAACCAGGGACCTTTCGCGTGTAAGGCGAACGTGATCACCACTACACTACAGAAACAGACACTAACTCAGGATTCTTGTTGGCATGTATTGGGCTGGAATGCACAGACTAAGGGCCAATGTCCTTGTAGCTCAAAGTTGGGCTCTCCTTACCCGGTCTCTATTTCTTTGGAAGACAGGAATGAGGACCACTTTTATTCCAAGAGGCAATTTTGAAACCATATCCTGAAATTACACTAGAAAAACACTATGCATGTAATGTTCCTACCATGCTGGTCTGGCCCAGAAAAGCAGTTGCAAAGAAGTCCTGCACTCCTTTATCATGCCACAAGTGGAAAATAGCGTGCAGGGTAAGGAACTTTCTCGACATACACAGCGTCTTATAGCATTGAAAAGAAGAAATGCTCCTATATTACAAGCATCCTGAAAATGTCCACAGCATGGGCTCGTCCGGGATTTGAACCCGGGACCTCTCGCACCCAAAGCGAGAATCATACCCCTAGACCAACGAGCCTGAGTGGCCAGAAGACATTTTGAACAATTTCTGAAGCGTCTTTCAGAAAAAAGCAGGGCTATTTGGCTAGTCTCCCTCTAAGTGAGCCTCACAACGTCATGTTTTCTCTCAAGTTGTTGTTTTTTCACTCTAGCAAGAAAGGGGGCAGCCAATCTCCTATCAGCCAGTGAGCAGAAAAAAGGCACAGATGAGAACAGCAAGCACTTTCTGGCAATTGTTCTCCTCTGCAAGTCCTGGACCCTTGCCCCATAGACTTCCACACCAGAAGCAATGAAGGGCCCACCATTTCCTGCGCCTGAGAAAGAGGGGTTTGATATTTGGATTCAAACGCGCTCGCTCAGCGCTCGATCAGGCGAGATTTATATGAGTGGCTCACAGGCCTGAAACACTCACCTGGGAGACCCAGAGTGGCTGACTTCTCAGTGTAGCCATTGTTGGGTGAGTCACCTCCTTTCCTCCTGCCTCAATCTAGAATTGGCTGCAAATCATAAGAGAGAGTGCAATGCCCGTGTGCAGTGCCTACTCCCAGCTACCTCTCTGTCTTCCTTATGTAAATTAGAATTTGCAAGGGGGGACCAATGGCATTCTGCTCCTCCCACATAACCAGGAAGCCCTGTTGAACACGTCTGCCTGTGTTTTTGCAGGGACAGTGCCTTCTCTGCCCAAAAGGTGGCAGGAGAGCCTCACAACAAATGATGGGATCAACTGCTTAGTTAGAAACCCAGCATGGCAGTTACTGTGATGGAGTGCAAATTTAATGGAAGGTGTGCCTGAGGTGTCATTTCCAGAAATCCATGGAATTGTGATTGAGGGCCCAGCCTGATTGTTGGTGGATTTCTCTTCACATGCTACAGGTTCCTGCAAAGATTGTGGTGTTTGCCGGGAACGCACTGCAAAAAACAGGAAGATTTACGGGTGTAAAAGGGACCTGTCAGAAGTGGGATTTGAACCCACGCCTCCATGAGGAGACCAGAAGGCTCAGCTACACTGAAGATCAAGCTCTCTTGAGTCTGGCGCCTTAGACCACTCGGCCATCCTGACGGCTCATGAGGGGGGCTTAGGTCTAACTCTTCTATCTGCACCTGCCAATGTTTCCACTTACAACCTTCACAGCAATGTCACAGGTGTAAAGGCCCCAACAGTACAACATAGCTTAAACAAAATAAAAATAGGCACAAGAACGACCCCCAGATGATGGATGCAGATAACTTTGTTTCGTCTTGCAAAGGTAAAGAAAGTTTCCCACGGCTCACTGTGTTCAAAGACCACCTCTTCTTAAACTTGCATTCAGATAATAAGGTTTTAGAGTGTGCTCATAAAAGCAGCCAACGCTCAGTGTTTCTGCCCGGTCTCGAACTGGGGACCTTTCGCGTGTTAGGCGAACGTGATGACCACTACACTACAGAAACGACCTTGCTGCTTGCTACTGTTAAAGCAAAGTTCCTCTCAAGGCTTCATCCTACTTCTATTCTGCTGTATCAGCAGCGGCTCAGAATGTGCAGAACAAGTGTGAAAACCTCAGAGATATCATCCAACATGCTTGCAATTAGACGTATTCAAAATTTACTTGTGCAGGCATCGACAGACAAATATCTGATGCCTAAATGTCTGCGAGTACAGCTTGGGAAAGCATCACCTGGGACACACTGAGACTAAGCAGGTAGGCAGAAAAAGCACGGTGATCCATTTTTCTTCTGAGGTTAGGAATATGTTGCGCAACAATGCACCGAGTATTACTAGAAATAGTCAGGCATAGTGCATTTTTAGTACGATTTGTATGTTTAGCTCTAAAAAAGGGCTCGTCCGGGATTTGGACCTCTCGCACCCTAAGCGAGAATCATACCCCTAGACCAACGAGCCACGCAAGAGTCACCTCTGACACGGCTCCAGGGGTTAGTGGCAGCTAGTCGGTGAATGCTTCACCCAAAGCAAGCAACTGCACATGTTGCTCTCTTCTGCAATATGATTGCTGTCTTTTCCATGGCCGTCATCAAACAAGAAATTAAAAAGCCTCTGTCCTTCAGACAGTTTGTTTTCTCTAAGTGTCTGCTTGCGGTGAGGACAAGAAAAGCATTTCTGCTCTCATTCCTTGCTTTCATGAAGTAGGCCCAACCTTCAGAGCAAAGGGCGAGCAAGCGAATGGCGCAAGCTATCGTCACTTCTCTTTTCGAGCTGTCACTGAGATCCCTGGAGCACACTACGTCAGGTTGGTGAGGGATAGACAGCCTCTATTATCTCAGCTTTCCTATGAAGTCAGCCAGTAAAGGCAAACACTGTTAAAAACAGCAAACCGCTGTTTCTGCCCGGTCTCGAACCAGGGACCTTTCGCGTGTAAGGCGAACGTGATAACCACTACACTACAGAAACAGACACTAACTCAGGAATCTTGTTGGCATGTATTGGGCTGGAATGCACAGACTATGGGCCAATGTCCTTGTAGCTCAAAGTTGGGCTCTCCTTACCCGGTCTCTATTTCTTTGGAAGACAGGAATGAGGACCACTTTTATTCCAAGAGGCGATTTTGAAACCATATCCTGAAATTACACTAGAAAAACACTATGCATGTAATGTTCCTACCATGCTGGTCTGGCCCAGAAAAGCAGTTGCAAAGAAGTCCTGCACTCCTTTATCACGCCACAAGTGGAAAATAGCGTGCAGGGTAAGGAACTTTCTCGACATACACAGCGTCTTATAGCATTGAAAAGAAGAAATGCTCCTATATTACAAGCATCCTGAAAATGTCCACAGCATGGGCTCGTCCGGGATTTGAACCCGGGACCTCTCGCACCCAAAGCGAGAATCATACCCCTAGACCAACGAGCCTGAGTGGCCAGGAGACATTTTGAACAATTTCTGAAGCGTCTTTCAGAAAAAAGCAGGGCTATTTGGCTAGTCTCCCTCTAAGTGAGCCTCACAACGTCATGTTTTCTCTCAAGTTGTTGTTTTTTCACTCTAGCAAGAAAGGGGGCAGCCAATCTCCTATCAGCCAGTGAGCAGAAAAAAGGCACAGATGAGAACAGCAAGCACTTTCTGGCAATTGTTCTCCTCTGCAAGTCCTGGACCCTTGCCCCATAGACTTCCACACCAGAAGCAATGAAGGGCCCACCATTTCCTGCGCCTGAGAAAGAGGGGTTTGATATTTGGATTCAAACGCGCTCGCTCAGCGCTCGATCAGGCTCGATCAGGCGAGATTTATATGAGTGGCTCACAGGCCTGAAACACTCACCTGGGAGACCCAGAGTGGCTGACTTCTCAGTATAGCCATTGTTGGGCGAGTCACCTCCTTTCCTCCTGCCTCAATCTAGAATTGGCTGCAAATCATAAGAGAGAGTGCAATGCCAGTGTGCAGTGCCTACTCCCAGCTACCTCTCTGTCTTCCTTATGTAAATTAGAATTTGCAAGGGGGGACCAATGGCATTCTGCTCCTCCCACATAACCAGGAAGCCCTGTTGAACATGTCTGCCTGTGTTTTTGCAGGGACAGTGCCTTCTCTGCCCAAAAGGTGGCAGGAGAGCCTCACAACAAATGATGGGATCAACTGCTTAGTTAGAAACCCAGCATGGCAGTTACTGTGATGGAGTGCAAATTTAATGGAAGGTGTGCCTGAGGTGTCATTTCCAGAAATCCATGGAATTGTGATTGAGGGCCCAGCCTGATTGTTGGTGGATTTCTCTTCACATGCTACAGGTTCCTGCAAAGATTGTGGTGTTTGCCGGGAACGCACTGCAAAAAACAGGAAGATTTAAGGGTGTAAAAGGGACCTGTCAGAAGTGGGATTTGAACCCACGCCTCCATGAGGAGACCAGAAGGCTCAGCTACACTGAAGATCAAGCTCTCTTGAGTCTGGCGCCTTAGACCACTCGGCCATCCTGACGGCTCATGAGGGGGGCTTAGGTCTAACTCTTCTATCTGCACCTGCCAATGTTTCCACTTACAACCTTCACAGCAATGTCACAGGTGTAAAGGCCCCAACAGTACAACATAGCTTAAACAAAATAAAAATAGGCACAAGAACGACCCCCAGATGATGGATGCAGATAACTTTGTTTCGTCTTGCAAAGGTAAAGAAAGTTTCCCACGGCTCACTGTGTTCAAAGACCACCTCTTCTTAAACTTGCATTCAGATAATAAGGTTTTAGAGTGTGCACATAAAAGCAGTCAACGCTCAGTGTTTCTGCCCGGTCTCGAACTGGGGACCTTTCGCGTGTTAGGCGAACGTGATGACCACTACACTACAGAAACGACCTTGCTGCTTGCTACTGTTAAAGCAAAGTTCCTCTCAAGGCTTCATCCTACTTCTATTCTGCTGTATCAGCAGCGGCTCAGAATGTGCAGAACAAGTGTGAAAACCTCAGAGATATCATCCAACATGCTTGCAATTAGACGTATTCAAAATTTACTTGTGCAGGCATCGACAGACAAATATCTGATGCCTAAATGTCTGCGAGTACAGCTTGGGAAAGCATCACCTGGGACACACTGAGACTAAGCAGGTAGGCAGAAAAAGCACGGTGATCCATTTTTCTACTGAGGTTAGGAATATGTTAAGCAAAAAATCAACCGAGTATTACTAGAAATAGTCAGGCATAGTGCATTTTTAGTAGGATTTGTATGTTTAGCTCTAAAAAAGGGCTCGTCCGGGATTTGAACCCGGGACCTCTCGCACCATTAGCGAGAATCATACCCCTAGACCAACGAGCCACGCAAGAGTCACCTCTGACACGGCTCCAGGGGTTAGTGGCAGCTAGTCGGTGAATGCTTCACCCAAAGCAAGCAACTGCACATGTTGCTCTCTTCTGCAATATGATTGCTGTCTTTTCCATGGCCGTTATCAAACAAGAAATTAAAAAGCCTCTGTCCTTCAGACAGTTTGTTTTCTCTAAGTGTCTGCTTGTGGTGAGGACAAGAAAAGCATTTCTGCTCTCATTCCTTGCTTTCATGAAGTAGGCCCACCCTTCAGAGCAAAGGGCGAGCAAGCGAATGGCGCAAGCTATCGTCACTTCTCTTTTCGAGCTGTCACTGAGATCCCTGGAGCACACTACGTCAGGTTGGTGAGGGATAGACAGCCTCTATTATCTCAGCTTTCCTATAAAGTCAGCCAGTAAAGGCAAACACTGTTAAAAACAGCAAACCGCTGTTTCTGCCCGGTCTCGAACCAGGGACCTTTCGCGTGTAAGGCGAACGTGATCACCACTACACTACAGAAACAGACACTAACTCAGGAATCTTGTTGGCATGTATTGGGCTGGAATGCACAGACTAAGGGCCAATGTCCTTGTAGCTCAAAGTTGGGCTCTCCTTACCCGGTCTCTATTTCTTTGGAAGACAGGAATGAGGACCACTTTTATTCCAAGAGGCAATTTTGAAACCATATCCTGAAATTACACTAGAAAAACACTATGCATGTAATGTTCCTACCATGCTGGTCTGGCCCAGAAAAGCAGTTGCAAAGAAGTCCTGCACTCCTTTATCATGACACAAGTGTAAAATAGCGTGCAGGGTAAGGAACTTTCTCGACATACACAGCGTCTTATAGCATTGAAAAGAAGAAATGCTCCTATATTACAAGCATCCTGAAAATGTCCACAGCATGGGCTCGTCCGGGATTTGAACCCGGGACCTCTCGCACCCAAAGCGAGAATCATACCCCTAGACCAACGAGCCTGAGTGGCCAGGAGACATTTTGAACAATTTCTGAAGCGTCTTTCAGAAAAAAGCAGGGCTATTTGGCTAGTCTCCCTCTAAGTGAGCCTCACAACGTCATGTTTTCTCTCAAGTTGTTGTTTTTTCACTCTAGCAAGAAAGGGGGCAGCCAATCTCCTATCAGCCAGTGAGCAGAAAAAAGGCACAGATGAGAACAGCAAGCACTTTCTGGCAATTGTTCTCCTCTGCAAGTCCTGGACCCTTGCCCCATAGACTTCCACACCAGAAGCAATGAAGGGCCCACCATTTCCTGCGCCTGAGAAAGAGGGGTTTGATATTTGGATTCAAACGCGCTCGATCAGGCTCGATCAGGCGAGATTTATATGAGTGGCTCACTGGCCTGAAACACTCACCTGGGAGACCCAGAGTGGCTGACTTCTCAGTATAGCCATTGTTGGGCGAGTCACCTCCTTTCCTCCTGCCTCAATCTAGAATTGGCTGCAAATCATAAGAGAGAGTGCAATGCCCGTGTGCAGTGCCTACTCCCAGCTACCTCTCTGTCTTCCTTATGTAAATTAGAATTTGCAAGGGGGGACCAATGGCATTCTGCTCCTCCCACATAACCAGGAAGCCCTGTTGAACATGTCTGCCTGTGTTTTTGCAGGGACAGTGCCTTCTCTGCCCAAAAGGTGGCAGGAGAGCCTCACAACAAATGATGGGATCAACTGCTTAGTTAGAAACCCAGCATGGCAGTTACTGTGATGGAGTGCAAATTTAATGGAAGGTGTGCCTGAGGTGTCATTTCCAGAAATCCATGGAATTGTGATTGAGGGCCCAGCCTGATTGTTGGTGGATTTCTCTTCACATGCTACAGGTTCCTGCAAAGATTGTGGTGTTTGCCGGGAACGCACTGCAAAAAACAGGATGATTTATGGGTGTAAAAGGACCTGTCAGAAGTGGGAATTGAACCCACGCCTCCATGAGGAGACCAGAAGGCTCAGCTACACTGAAGATCAAGCTCTCTTGAGTCTGGCGCCTTAGACCACTCGGCCATCCTGACGGCTCATGAGGGGGGCTTAGGTCTAACTCTTCTATCTGCACCTGCCAATGTTTCCACTTACAACCTTCACAGCAATGTCACAGGTGTAAAGGCCCCAACAGTACAACATAGCTTAAACAAAATAAAAATAGGCACAAGAACGACCCCCAGATGATGGATGCAGATAACTTTGTTTCGTCTTGCAAAGGTAAAGAAAGTTTCCCACGGCTCAATGTGTTCAAAGACCACCTCTTCTTAAACTTGCATTCAGATAATAAGGTTTTAGAGTGTGCACATAAAAGCAGCCAACGCTCAGTGTTTCTGCCCGGTCTCGAACCGGGGACCTTTCGCGTGTTAGGCGAACGTGATGACCACTACACTACAGAAACGACCTTGCTGCTTGCTACTGTTAAAGCAAAGTTCCTCTCAAGGCTTCACCCTATTTCTATTCTGCTGTATCAGCAGCGGCTCAGAATGTGCAGAACAAGTGTGAAAACCTCAGAGATATCATCCAACATGCTTGCAATTAGACGTATTCAAAATTTACTTGTGCAGGCATCGACAGACAAATATCTGATGCCTAAATGTCTGCGAGTACAGCTTGGGAAAGCATCACCTGGGACACACTGAGACTAAGCAGGTAGGCAGAAAAAGCACGGTGATCCATTTTTCTTCTGAGGTTAGGAATATGTTGCGCAACAATGCACCGAGTATTACTAGAAATAGTCAGGCATAGTGCATTTTTAGTACGATTTGTATGTTTAGCTCTAAAAAGGGCTCGTCCGGGATTTGAACCCGGGACCTCTCGCACCCTAAGCGAGAATCATACCCCTAGACCAACGAGCCACGCAAGAGTCACCTCTGACACGGCTCCAGGGGTTAGTGGCAGCTAGTCGGTGAATGCTTCACCCAAAGCAAGCAACTGCACATGTTGCTCTCTTCTGCAATATGATTGCTGTCTTTTCCATGGCCGTCATCAAACAAGAAATTAAAAAGCCTCTGTCCTTCAGACAGTTTGTTTTCTCTAAGTGTCTGCTTGTGGTGAGGACAAGAAAAGCATTTCTGCTCTCATTCCTTGCTTTCATGAAGTAGGCCCACCCTTCAGAGCAAAGGGCGAGCAAGCGAATGGCGCAAGCTATCGTCACTTCTCTTTTCGAGCTGTCACTGAGATCCCTGGAGCACACTACGTCAGGTTGGTGAGGGATAGACAGCCTCTATTATCTCAGCTTTCCTATAAAGTCAGCCAGTAAAGGTAAACACTGTTAAAAACAGCAAACCGCTGTTTCTGCCCGGTCTCGAACCAGGGACCTTTCGCGTGTAAGGCGAACGTGATAACCACTACACTACAGAAACAGACAC
Organism: Lissotriton helveticus; assembly: GCF_964261635.1. Lineage (NCBI taxonomy): Eukaryota > Metazoa > Chordata > Amphibia > Caudata > Salamandridae > Lissotriton > Lissotriton helveticus. Next base: position 591,411,838 of record NC_136071.1, read on the forward strand.
TAACTCAGGAATCTTGTTGGCATGTATTGGGCTGGAATGCACAGACTAAGGGCCAATGTCCTTGTAGCTCAAAGTTGAGCTCTCCTTACCCGGTCTCTATTTCTTTGGAAGACAGGAATGAGGACCACTTTTATTCCAAGAGGCGATTTTGAAACCATATCCTGAAATTACACTAGAAAAACACTATGCATGTAATGTTCCTACCATGCTGGTCTGGCCCAGAAAAGCAGTTGCAAAGAAGTCCTGCACTCCTTTATCACGCCACAAGTGGAAAATAGCGTGCAGGGTAAGGAACTTTCTCGACATACACAGCGTCTTATAGCATTGAAAAGAAGAAATGCTCCTATATTACAAGCATCCTGAAAATGTCCACAGCATGGGCTCGTCCGGGATTTGAACCCGGGACCTCTCGCACCCAAAGCGAGAATCATACCCCTAGACCAACGAGCCTGAGTGGCCAGGAGACATTTTGAACAATTTCTGAAGCGTCTTTCAGAAAAAAGCAGGGCTATTTGGCTAGTCTCCCTCTAAGTGAGCCTCACAACGTCATGTTTTCTCTCAAGTTGTTGTTTTTTCACTCTAGCAAGAAAGGGGGCAGCCAATCTCCTATCAGCCAGTGAGCAGAAAAAAGGCACAGATGAGAACAGCAAGCACTTTCTGGCAATTGTTCTCCTCTTCAAGTCCTGGACCCTTGCCCCATAGACTTCCACACCAGAAGCAATGAAGGGCCCACCATTTCCTGCGCCTGAGAAAGAGGGGTTTGATATTTGGATTCAAACGCGCTCGCTCAGCGCTCGATCAGGCGAGATTTATATGAGTGGCTCACAGGCCTGAAACACTCACCTGGGAGACCCAGAGTGGCTGACTTCTCAGTATAGCCATTGTTGGGTGAGTCACCTCCTTTCCTCCTGCCTCAATCTAGAATTGGCTGCAAATCATAAGAGAGAGTGCAATGCCCGTGTGCAGTGCCTACTCCCAGCTACCTCTCTGTCTTCCTTATGTAAATTAGAATTTGCAAGGGGGGACCAATGGCATTCTGCTCCTCCCACATAACCAGGAAGCCCTGTTGAACATGTCTGCCTGTGTTTTTGCAGGGACAGTGCCTTCTCTGCCCAAAAGGTGGCAGGAGAGCCTCACAACAAATGATGGGATCAACTGCTTAGTTAGAAACCCAGCATGGCAGTTACTGTGATGGAGTGCAAATTTAATGGAAGGTGTGCCTGAGGTGTCATTTCCAGAAATCCATGGAATTGTGATTGAGGGCCCAGCCTGATTGTTGGTGGATTTCTCTTCACATGCTACAGGTTCCTGCAAAGATTGTGGTGTTTGCCGGGAACGCACTGCAAAAAACAGGAAGATTTACGGGTGTAAAAGGGACCTGTCAGAAGTGGGATTTGAACCCACGCCTCCATGAGGAGTCCAGAAGGCTCAGCTACACTGAAGATCAAGCTCTCTTGAGTCTGGCGCCTTAGACCACTCGGCCATCCTGACGGCTCATGAGGGGGGCTTAGGTCTAACTCTTCTATCTGCACCTGCCAATGTTTCCACTTACAACCTTCACAGCAATGTCACAGGTGTAAAGGCCCCAACAGTACAACATAGCTTAAACAAAATAAAAATAGGCACAAGAACGACCCTCAGATGATGGATGCAGATAACTTTGTTTCGTCTTGCAAAGGTAAAGAAAGTTTCCCACGGCTCACTGTGTTCAAAGACCACCTCTTCTTAAACTTGCATTCAGATAATAAGGTTTTAGAGTGTGCACATAAAAGCAGCCAACGCTCAGTGTTTCTGCCCGGTCTCGAACTGGGGACCTTTCGCGTGTTAGGCGAACGTGATGACCACTACACTACAGAAACGACCTTGCTGCTTGCTACTGTTAAAGCAAAGTTCCTCTCAAGGCTTCATCCTACTTCTATTCTGCTGTATCAGCAGCGGCTCAGAATGTGCAGAACAAGTGTGAAAACCTCAGAGATATCATCCAACATGCTTGCAATTAGACGTATTCAAAATTTACTTGTGCAGGCATCGACAGACAAATATCTGATGCCTAAATGTCTGCGAGTACAGCTTGGGAAAGCATCACCTGGGACACACTGAGACTAAGCAGGTAGGCAGAAAAAGCACGGTGATCCATTTTTCTACTGAGGTTAGGAATATGTTAAGCAAAAAATCAACCGAGTATTACTAGAAATAGTCAGGCATAGTGCATTTTTAGTAGGATTTGTATGTTTAGCTCTAAAAAAGGGCTCGTCCGGGATTTGAACCCGGGACCTCTCGCACCCTAAGCGAGAATCATACCCCTAGACCAACGAGCCACGCAAGAGTCACCTCTGACACGGCTCCAGGGGTTAGTGGCAGCTAGTCGGTGAATGCTTCACCCAAAGCAAGCAACTGCACATGTTGCTCTCTTCTGCAATATGATTGCTGTCTTTTCCATGGCCGTTATCAAACAAGAAATTAAAAAGCCTCTGTCCTTCAGACAGTTTGTTTTCTCTAAGTGTCTGCTTGTGGTGAGGACAAGAAAAGCATTTCTGCTCTCATTCCTTGCTTTCATGAAGTAGGCCCACCCTTCAGAGCAAAGGGCGAGCAAGCGAATGGCGCAAGCTATCGTCACTTCTCTTTTCGAGCTGTCACTGAGATCCCTGGAGCACACTACGTCAGGTTGGTGAGGGATAGACAGCCTCTATTATCTCAGCTTTCCTATAAAGTCAGCCAGTAAAGGCAAACACTGTTAAAAACAGCAAACCGCTGTTTCTGCCCGGTCTCGAACCAGGGACCTTTCGCGTGTAAGGCGAACGTGATCACCACTACACTACAGAAACAGACACTAACTCAGGAATCTTGTTGGCATGTATTGGGCTGGAATGCACAGACTAAGGGCCAATGTCCTTGTAGCTCAAAGTTGGGCTCTCCTTACCCGGTCTCTATTTCTTTGGAAGACAGGAATGAGGACCACTTTTATTCCAAGAGGCAATTTTGAAACCATATCCTGAAATTACACTAGAAAAACACTATGCATGTAATGTTCCTACCATGCTGGTCTGGCCCAGAAAAGCAGTTGCAAAGAAGTCCTGCACTCCTTTATCATGACACAAGTGTAAAATAGCGTGCAGGGTAAGGAACTTTCTCGACATACACAGCGTCTTATAGCATTGAAAAGAAGAAATGCTCCTATATTACAAGCATCCTGAAAATGTCCACAGCATGGGCTCGTCCGGGATTTGAACCCGGGACCTCTCGCACCCAAAGCGAGAATCATACCCCTAGACCAACGAGCCTGAGTGGCCAGGAGACATTTTGAACAATTTCTGAAGCGTCTTTCAGAAAAAAGCAGGGCTATTTGGCTAGTCTCCCTCTAAGTGAGCCTCACAACGTCATGTTTTCTCTCAAGTTGTTGTTTTTTCACTCTAGCAAGAAAGGGGGCAGCCAATCTCCTATCAGCCAGTGAGCAGAAAAAAGGCACAGATGAGAACAGCAAGCACTTTCTGGCAATTGTTCTCCTCTGCAAGTCCTGGACCCTTGCCCCATAGACTTCCACACCAGAAGCAATGAAGGGCCCACCATTTCCTGCGCCTGAGAAAGAGGGGTTTGATATTTGGATTCAAACGCGCTCGATCAGGCTCGATCAGGCGAGATTTATATGAGTGGCTCACTGGCCTGAAACACTCACCTGGGAGACCCAGAGTGGCTGACTTCTCAGTATAGCCATTGTTGGGCGAGTCACCTCCTTTCCTCCTGCCTCAATCTAGAATTGGCTGCAAATCATAAGAGAGAGTGCAATGCCCGTGTGCAGTGCCTACTCCCAGCTACCTCTCTGTCTTCCTTATGTAAATTAGAATTTGCAAGGGGGGACCAATGGCATTCTGCTCCTCCCACATAACCAGGAAGCCCTGTTGAACATGTCTGCCTGTGTTTTTGCAGGGACAGTGCCTTCTCTGCCCAAAAGGTGGCAGGAGAGCCTCACAACAAATGATGGGATCAACTGCTTAGTTAGAAACCCAGCATGGCAGTTACTGTGATGGAGTGCAAATTTAATGGAAGGTGTGCCTGAGGTGTCATTTCCAGAAATCCATGGAATTGTGATTGAGGGCCCAGCCTGATTGTTGGTGGATTTCTCTTCACATGCTACAGGTTCCTGCATAGATTGTGGTGTTTGCCGGGAACGCACTGCAAAAAACAGGATGATTTATGGGTGTAAAAGGACCTGTCAGAAGTGGGAATTGAACCCACGCCTCCATGAGGAGACCAGAAGGCTCAGCTACACTGAAGATCAAGCTCTCTTGAGTCTGGCGCCTTAGACCACTCGGCCATCCTGACGGCTCATGAGGGGGGCTTAGGTCTAACTCTTCTATCTGCACCTGCCAATGTTTCCACTTACAACCTTCACAGCAATGTCACAGGTGTAAAGGCCCCAACAGTACAACATAGCTTAAACAAAATAAAAATAGGCACAAGAACGACCCCCAGATGATGGATGCAGATAACTTTGTTTCGTCTTGCAAAGGTAAAGAAAGTTTCCCACGGCTCAATGTGTTCAAAGACCACCTCTTCTTAAACTTGCATTCAGATAATAAGGTTTTAGAGTGTGCACATAAAAGCAGCCAACGCTCAGTGTTTCTGCCCGGTCTCGAACCGGGGACCTTTCGCGTGTTAGGCGAACGTGATGACCACTACACTACAGAAACGACCTTGCTGCTTGCTACTGTTAAAGCAAAGTTCCTCTCAAGGCTTCACCCTATTTCTATTCTGCTGTATCAGCAGCGGCTCAGAATGTGCAGAACAAGTGTGAAAACCTCAGAGATATCATCCAACATGCTTGCAATTAGACGTATTCAAAATTTACTTGTGCAGGCATCGACAGACAAATATCTGATGCCTAAATGTCTGCGAGTACAGCTTGGGAAAGCATCACCTGGGACACACTGAGACTAAGCAGGTAGGCAGAAAAAGCACGGTGATCCATTTTTCTTCTGAGGTTAGGAATATGTTGCGCAACAATGCACCGAGTATTACTAGAAATAGTCAGGCATAGTGCATTTTTAGTACGATTTGTATGTTTAGCTCTAAAAAGGGCTCGTCCGGGATTTGAACCCGGGACCTCTCGCACCCTAAGCGAGAATCATACCCCTAGACCAACGAGCCACGCAAGAGTCACCTCTGACACGGCTCCAGGGGTTAGTGGCAGCTAGTCGGTGAATGCTTCACCCAAAGCAAGCAACTGCACATGTTGCTCTCTTCTGCAATATGATTGCTGTCTTTTCCATGGCCGTCATCAAACAAGAAATTAAAAAGCCTCTGTCCTTCAGACAGTTTGTTTTCTCTAAGTGTCTGCTTGTGGTGAGGACAAGAAAAGCATTTCTGCTCTCATTCCTTGCTTTCATGAAGTAGGCCCACCCTTCAGAGCAAAGGGCGAGCAAGCGAATGGCGCAAGCTATCGTCACTTCTCTTTTCGAGCTGTCACTGAGATCCCTGGAGCACACTACGTCAGGTTGGTGAGGGATAGACAGCCTCTATTATCTCAGCTTTCCTATAAAGTCAGCCAGTAAAGGTAAACACTGTTAAAAACAGCAAACCGCTGTTTCTGCCCGGTCTCGAACCAGGGACCTTTTGCGTGTAAGGCGAACGTGATAACCACTACACTACAGAAACAGACACTAACTCAGGAATCTTGTTGGCATGTATTGGGCTGGAATGCACAGACTAAGGGCCAATGTCCTTGTAGCTCAAAGTTGGGCTCTCCTTACCCGGTCTCTATTTCTTTGGAAGACAGGAATGAGGACCACTTTTATTCCAAGAGGCGATTTTGAAACCATATCCTGAAATTACACTAGAAAAACACTATGCATGTAATGTTCCTACCATGCTGGTCTGGCCCAGAAAAGCAGTTGCAAAGAAGTCCTGCACTCCTTTATCACGCCACAAGTGGAAAATAGCGTGCAGGGTAAGGAACTTTCTCGACATACACAGCGTCTTATAGCATTGAAAAGAAGAAATGCTCCTATATTACAAGCATCCTGAAAATGTCCACAGCATGGGCTCGTCCGGGATTTGAACCCGGGACCTCTCGCACCCAAAGCGAGAATCATACCCCTAGACCAACGAGCCTGAGTGGCCAGGAGACATTTTGAACAATTTCTGAAGCGTCTTTCAGAAAAAAGCAGGGCTATTTGGCTAGTCTCCCTCTAAGTGAGCCTCACAACGTCATGTTTTCTCTCAAGTTGTTGTTTTTTCACTCTAGCAAGAAAGGGGGCAGCCAATCTCCTATCAGCCAGTGAGCAGAAAAAAGGCACAGATGAGAACAGCAAGCACTTTCTGGCAATTGTTCTCCTCTTCAAGTCCTGGACCCTTGCCCCATAGACTTCCACACCAGAAGCAATGAAGGGCCCACCATTTCCTGCGCCTGAGAAAGAGGGGTTTGATATTTGGATTCAAACGCGCTCGCTCAGCACTCGATCAGGCGAGATTTATATGAGTGGCTCACAGGCCTGAAACACTCACCTGGGAGACCCAGAGTGGCTGACTTCTCAGTATAGCCATTGTTGGGTGAGTCACCTCCTTTCCTCCTGCCTCAATCTAGAATTGGCTGCAAATCATAAGAGAGAGTGCAATGCCCGTGTGCAGTGCCTACTCCCAGCTACCTCTCTGTCTTCCTTATGTAAATTAGAATTTGCAAGGGGGGACCAATGGCATTCTGCTCCTCCCACATAACCAGGAAGCCCTGTTGAACATGTCTGCCTGTGTTTTTGCAGGGACAGTGCCTTCTCTGCCCAAAAGGTGGCAGGAGAGCCTCACAACAAATGATGGGATCAACTGCTTAGTTAGAAACCCAGCATGGCAGTTACTGTGATGGAGTGCAAATTTAATGGAAGGTGTGCCTGAGGTGTCATTTCCAGAAATCCATGGAATTGTGATTGAGGGCCCAGCCTGATTGTTGGTGGATTTCTCTTCACATGCTACAGGTTCCTGCAAAGATTGTGGTGTTTGCCGGGAACGCACTGCAAAAAACAGGAAGATTTACGGGTGTAAAAGGGACCTGTCAGAAGTGGGATTTGAACCCACGCCTCCATGAGGAGTCCAGAAGGCTCAGCTACACTGAAGATCAAGCTCTCTTGAGTCTGGCACCTTAGACCACTCGGCCATCCTGACGGCTCATGAGGGGGGCTTAGGTCTAACTCTTCTATCTGCACCTGCCAATGTTTCCACTTACAACCTTCACAGCAATGTCACAGGTGTAAAGGCCCCAACAGTACAACATAGCTTAAACAAAATAAAAATAGGCACAAGAACGACCCTCAGATAATGGATGCAGATAACTTTGTTTCGTCTTGCAAAGGTAAAGAAAGTTTCCCACGGCTCACTGTGTTCAAAGACCACCTCTTCTTAAACTTGCATTCAGATAATAAGGTTTTAGAGTGTGCACATAAAAGCAGCCAACGCTCAGTGTTTCTGCCCGGTCTCGAACTGGGGACCTTTCGCGTGTTAGGCGAACGTGATGACCACTACACTACAGAAACGACCTTGCTGCTTGCTACTGTTAAAGCAAAGTTCCTCTCAAGGCTTCATCCTACTTCTATTCTGCTGTATCAGCAGCGGCTCAGAATGTGCAGAACAAGTGTGAAAACCTCAGAGATATCATCCAACATGCTTGCAATTAGACGTATTCAAAATTTACTTGTGCAGGCATCGACAGACAAATATCTGATGCCTAAATGTCTGCGAGTACAGCTTGGGAAAGCATCACCTGGGACACACTGAGACTAAGCAGGTAGGCAGAAAAAGCACGGTGATCCATTTTTCTACTGAGGTTAGGAATATGTTAAGCAAAAAATCAACCGAGTATTACTAGAAATAGTCAGGCATAGTGCATTTTTAGTACGATTTGTATGTTTAGCTCTAAAAAAGGGCTCGTCCGGGATTTGAACCCGGGACCTCTCGCACCCTAAGCGAGAATCATACCCCTAGACCAACGAGCCACGCAAGAGTCACCTCGGACACGGCTCCAGGGGTTAGTGGCAGCTAGTCGGTGAATGCTTCACCCAAAGCAAGCAACTGCACATGTTGCTCTCTTCTGCAATATGATTGCTGTCTTTTCCATGGCCGTTATCAAACAAGAAATTAAAAAGCCTCTGTCCTTCAGACAGTTTGTTTTCTCTAAGTGTCTGCTTGTGGTGAGGACAAGAAAAGCATTTCTGCTCTCATTCCTTGCTTTCATGAAGTAGGCCCACCCTTCAGAGCAAAGGGCGAGCAAGCGAATGGCGCAAGCTATCGTCACTTCTCTTTTCGAGCTGTCACTGAGATCCCTGGAGCACACTACGTCAGGTTGGTGAGGGATAGACAGCCTCTATTATCTCAGCTTTCCTATAAAGTCAGCCAGTAAAGGCAAACACTGTTAAAAACAGCAAACCACTGTTTCTGCCCGGTCTCGAACCAGGGACCTTTCGCGTGTAAGGCAAACGTGATCACCACTACACTACAGAAACAGACACTAACTCAGGAATCTTGTTGGCATGTATTGGGCTGGAATGCACAGACTAAGGGCCAATGTCCTTGTAGCTCAAAGTTGGGCTCTCCTTACCCGGTCTCTATTTCTTTGGAAGACAGGAATGAGGACCACTTTTATTCCAAGAGGCAATTTTGAAACCATATCCTGAAATTACACTAGAAAAACACTATGCATGTAATGTTCCTACCATGCTGGTCTGGCCCAGAAAAGCAGTTGCAAAGAAGTCCTGCACTCCTTTATCACGCCACAAGTGGAAAATAGCGTGCAGGGTAAGGAACTTTCTCGACATACACAGCCTCTTATAGCATTGAAAAGAAGAAATGCTCCTATATTACAAGCATCCTGAAAATGTCCACAGCATGGGCTCGTCCGGGATTTGAACCCGGGACCTCTCGCACCCAAAGCGAGAATCATACCCCTAGACCAACGAGCCTGAGTGGCCAGGAGACATTTTGAACAATTTCTGAAGCGTCTTTCAGAAAAAAGCAGGGCTATTTGGCTAGTCTCCCTCTAAGTGAGCCTCACAACGTCATGTTTTCTCTCAAGTTGTTGTTTTTTCACTCTAGCAAGAAAGGGGGCAGCCAATCTCCTATCAGCCAGTGAGCAGAAAAAAGGCACAGATGAGAACAGCAAGCACTTTCTGGCAATTGTTCTCCTCTGCAAGTCCTGGACCCTTGCCCCATAGACTTCCACACCAGAAGCAATGAAGGGCCCACCATTTCCTGCGCCTGAGAAAGAGGGGTTTGATATTTGGATTCAAACGCGCTCGCTCAGCGCTCGATCAGGCGAGATTTATATGAGTGGCTCACAGGCCTGAAACACTCACCTGGGAGACCCAGAGTGGCTGACTTCTCAGTGTAGCCATTGTTGGGTGAGTCACCTCCTTTCCTCCTGCCTCAATCTAGAATTGGCTGCAAATCATAAGAGAGAGTGCAATGCCCGTGTGCAGTGCCTACTCCCAGCTACCTCTCTGTCTTCCTTATGTAAATTAGAATTTGCAAGGGGGGACCAATGGCATTCTGCTCCTCCCACATAACCAGGAAGCCCTGTTGAACACGTCTGCCTGTGTTTTTGCAGGGACAGTGCCTTCTCTGCCCAAAAGGTGGCAGGAGAGCCTCACAACAAATGATGGGATCAACTGCTTAGTTAGAAACCCAGCATGGCAGTTACTGTGATGGAGTGCAAATTTAATGGAAGGTGTGCCTGAGGTGTCATTTCCAGAAATCCATGGAATTGTGATTGAGGGCCCAGCCTGATTGTTGGTGGATTTCTCTTCACATGCTACAGGTTCCTGCAAAGATTGTGGTGTTTGCCGGGAACGCACTGCAAAAAACAGGAAGATTTACGGGTGTAAAAGGGACCTGTCAGAAGTGGGATTTGAACCCACGCCTCCATGAGGAGACCAGAAGGCTCAGCTACACTGAAGATCAAGCTCTCTTGAGTCTGGCGCCTTAGACCACTCGGCCATCCTGACGGCTCATGAGGTGGGCTTAGGTCTAACTCTTCTATCTGCACCTGCCAATGTTTCCACTTACAACCTTCACAGCAATGTCACAGGTGTAAAGGCCCCAACAGTACAACATAGCTTAAACAAAATAAAAATAGGCACAAGAACGACCCCCAGATGATGGATGCAGATAACTTTGTTTCGTCTTGCAAAGGTAAAGAAAGTTTCCCACGGCTCACTGTGTTCAAAGACCACCTCTTCTTAAACTTGCATTCAGATAATAAGGTTTTAGAGTGTGCTCATAAAAGCAGCCAACGCTCAGTGTTTCTGCCCGGTCTCGAACTGGGGACCTTTCGCGTGTTAGGCGAACGTGATGACCACTACACTACAGAAACGACCTTGCTGCTTGCTACTGTTAAAGCAAAGTTCCTCTCAAGGCTTCATCCTACTTCTATTCTGCTGTATCAGCAGCGGCTCAGAATGTGCAGAACAAGTGTGAAAACCTCAGAGATATCATCCAACATGCTTGCAATTAGACGTATTCAAAATTTACTTGTGCAGGCATCGACAGACAAATATCTGATGCCTAAATGTCTGCGAGTACAGCTTGGGAAAGCATCACCTGGGACACACTGAGACTAAGCAGGTAGGCAGAAAAAGCACGGTGATCCATTTTTCTACTGAGGTTAGGAATATGTTAAGCAAAAAATCAACCGAGTATTACTAGAAATAGTCAGGCATAGTGCATTTTTAGTAGGATTTGTATGTTTAGCTCTAAAAAAGGGCTCGTCCGGGATTTGAACCCGGGACCTCTCGCACCCTAAGCGAGAATCATACCCCTAGACCAACGAGCCACGCAAGAGTCACCTCTGACACGGCTCCAGGGGTTAGTGGCAGCTAGTCGGTGAATGCTTCACCCAAAGCAAGCAACTGCACATGTTGCTCTCTTCTGCAATATGATTGCTGTCTTTTCCATGGCCGTTATCAAACAAGAAATTAAAAAGCCTCTGTCCTTCAGACAGTTTGTTTTCTCTAAGTGTCTGCTTGTGGTGAGGACAAGAAAAGCATTTCTGCTCTCATTCCTTGCTTTCATGAAGTAGGCCCACCCTTCAGAGCAAAGGGCGAGCAAGCGAATGGCGCAAGCTATCGTCACTTCTCTTTTCGAGCTGTCACTAAGATCCCTGGAGCACACTACGTCAGGTTGGTGAGGGATAGAGAGCCTCTATTATCTCAGCTTTCCTATAAAGTCAGCCAGTAAAGGCAAACACTGTTAAAAACAGCAAACCGCTGTTTCTGCCCGGTCTCGAACCAGGGACCTTTCGCGTGTAAGGCGAACGTGATCACCACTACACTACAGAAACAGATACTAACTCAGGAATCTTGTTGGCATGTATTGGGCTGGAATGCACAGACTAAGGGCCAATGTCCTTGTAGCTCAAAGTTGGGCTCTCCTTACCCGGTCTCTATTTCTTTGGAAGACAGGAATGAGGACCACTTTTATTCCAAGAGGCAATTTTGAAACCATATCCTGAAATTACACTAGAAAAACACTATGCATGTAATGTTCCTACCATGCTGGTCTGGCCCAGAAAAGCAGTTGCAAAGAAGTCCTGCACTCCTTTATCACGCCACAAGTGGAAAATAGCGTGCAGGGTAAGGAACTTTCTCGACATACACAGCGTCTTATAGCATTGAAAAGAAGAAATGCTCCTATATTACAAGCATCCTGAAAATGTCCACAGCATGGGCTCGTCCGGGATTTGAACCCGGGACCTCTCGCACCCAAAGCGAGAATCATACCCCTAGACCAACGAGCCTGAGTGGCCAGGAGACATTTTGAACAATTTCTGAAGCGTCTTTCAGAAAAAAGCAGGGCTATTTGGCTAGTCTCCCTCTAAGTGAGCCTCACAACGTCATGTTTTCTCTCAAGTTGTTGTTTTTTCACTCTAGCAAGAAAGGGGGCAGCCAATCTCCTATCAGCCAGTGAGCAGAAAAAAGGCACAGATGAGAACAGCAAGCACTTTCTGGCAATTGTTCTCCTCTGCAAGTCCTGGACCCTTGCCCCATAGACTTCCACACCAGAAGCAATGAAGGGCCCACCATTTCCTGCGCCTGAGAAAGAGGGGTTTGATATTTGGATTCAAACGCGCTCGCTCAGCGCTCGATCAGGCGAGATTTATATGAGTGGCTCACAGGCCTGAAACACTCACCTGGGAGACCCAGAGTGGCTGACTTCTCAGTGTAGCCATTGTTGGGTGAGTCACCTCCTTTCCTCCTGCCTCAATCTAGAATTGGCTGCAAATCATAAGAGAGAGTGCAATGCCCGTGTGCAGTGCCTACTCCCAGCTACCTCTCTGTCTTCCTTATGTAAATTAGAATTTGCAAGGGGGGACCAATGGCATTCTGCTCCTCCCACATAACCAGGAAGCCCTGTTGAACACGTCTGCCTGTGTTTTTGCAGGGACAGTGCCTTCTCTGCCCAAAAGGTGGCAGGAGAGCCTCACAACAAATGATGGGATCAACTGCTTAGTTAGAAACCCAGCATGGCAGTTACTGTGATGGAGTGCAAATTTAATGGAAGGTGTGCCTGAGGTGTCATTTCCAGAAATCCATGGAATTGTGATTGAGGGCCCAGCCTGATTGTTGGTGGATTTCTCTTCACATGCTACAGGTTCCTGCAAAGATTGTGGTGTTTGCCGGGAACGCACTGCAAAAAACAGGAAGATTTACGGGTGTAAAAGGGACCTGTCAGAAGTGGGATTTGAACCCACGCCTCCATGAGGAGACCAGAAGGCTCAGCTACACTGAAGATCAAGCTCTCTTGAGTCTGGCGCCTTAGACCACTCGGCCATCCTGACGGCTCATGAGGGGGGCTTAGGTCTAACTCTTCTATCTGCACCTGCCAATGTTTCCACTTACAACCTTCACAGCAATGTCACAGGTGTAAAGGCCCCAACAGTACAACATAGCTTAAACAAAATAAAAATAGGCACAAGAACGACCCCCAGATGATGGATGCAGATAACTTTGTTTCGTCTTGCAAAGGTAAAGAAAGTTTCCCACGGCTCACTGTGTTCAAAGACCACCTCTTCTTAAACTTGCATTCAGATAATAAGGTTTTAGAGTGTGCTCATAAAAGCAGCCAACGCTCAGTGTTTCTGCCCGGTCTCGAACTGGGGACCTTTCGCGTGTTAGGCGAACGTGATGACCACTACACTACAGAAACGACCTTGCTGCTTGCTACTGTTAAAGCAAAGTTCCTCTCAAGGCTTCATCCTACTTCTATTCTGCTGTATCAGCAGCGGCTCAGAATGTGCAGAACAAGTGTGAAAACCTCAGAGATATCATCCAACATGCTTGCAATTAGACGTATTCAAAATTTACTTGTGCAGGCATCGACAGACAAATATCTGATGCCTAAATGTCTGCGAGTACAGCTTGGGAAAGCATCACCTGGGACACACTGAGACTAAGCAGGTAGGCAGAAAAAGCACGGTGATCCATTTTTCTACTGAGGTTAGGAATATGTTAAGCAAAAAATCAACCGAGTATTACTAGAAATAGTCAGGCATAGTGCATTTTTAGTACGATTTGTATGTTTAGCTCTAAAAAAGGGCTCGTCCGGGATTTGGACCTCTCGCACCCTAAGCGAGAATCATACCCCTAGACCAACGAGCCACGCAAGAGTCACCTCTGACACGGCTCCAGGGGTTAGTGGCAGCTAGTCGGTGAATGCTTCACCCAAAGCAAGCAACTGCACATGTTGCTCTCTTCTGCAATATGATTGCTGTCTTTTCCATGGCCGTCATCAAACAAGAAATTAAAAAGCCTCTGTCCTTCAGACAGTTTGTTTTCTCTAAGTGTCTGCTTGCGGTGAGGACAAGAAAAGCATTTCTGCTCTCATTCCTTGCTTTCATGAAGTAGGCCCACCCTTCAGAGCAAAAGGCGAGCAAGCGAATGGCGCAAGCTATCGTCACTTCTCTTTTCGAGCTGTCACTGAGATCCCTGGAGCACACTACGTCAGGTTGGTGAGGGATAGACAGCCTCTATTATCTCAGCTTTCCTATGAAGTCAGCCAGTAAAGGCAAACACTGTTAAAAACAGCAAACCGCTGTTTCTGCCCGGTCTCGAACCAGGGACCTTTCGCGTGTAAGGCGAACGTGATAACCACTACACTACAGAAACAGACACTAACTCAGGAATCTTGTTGGCATGTATTGGGCTGGAATGCACAGACTATGGGCCAATGTCCTTGTAGCTCAAAGTTGGGCTCTCCTTACCCGGTCTCTATTTCTTTGGAAGACAGGAATGAGGACCACTTTTATTCCAAGAGGCGATTTTGAAACCATATCCTGAAATTACACTAGAAAAACACTATGCATGTAATGTTCCTACCATGCTGGTCTGGCCCAGAAAAGCAGTTGCAAAGAAGTCCTGCACTCCTTTATCACGCCACAAGTGGAAAATAGCGTGCAGGGTAAGGAACTTTCTCGACATACACAGCGTCTTATAGCATTGAAAAGAAGAAATACTCCTATATTACAAGCATCCTGAAAATGTCCACAGCATGGGCTCGTCCGGGATTTGAACCCGGGACCTCTCGCACCCAAAGCGAGAATCATACCCCTAGACCAACGAGCCTGAGTGGCCAGGAGACATTTTGAACAATTTCTGAAGCGTCTTTCAGAAAAAAGCAGGGCTATTTGGCTAGTCTCCCTCTAAGTGAGCCTCACAACGTCATGTTTTCTCTCAAGTTGTTGTTTTTTCACTCTAGCAAGAAAGGGGACAGCCAATCTCCTATCAGCCAGTGAGCAGAAAAAAGGCACAGATGAGAACAGCAAGCGCTTTCTGGCAATTGTTCTCCTCTGCAAGTCCTGGACCCTTGCCCCATAGACTTCCACACCAGAAGCAATGAAGGGCCCACCATTTCCTGCGCCTGAGAAAGAGGGGTTTGATATTTGGATTCAAACGCGCTCGCTCAGCGCTCGATCAGGCTCGATCAGGCGAGATTTATATGAGTGGCTCACTGGCCTGAAACACTCACCTGGGAGACCCAGAGTGGCTGACTTCTCAGTATAGCCATTGTTGGGCGAGTCACCTCCTTTCCTCCTGCCTCAATCTAGAATTGGCTGCAAATCATAAGAGAGAGTGCAATGCCCGTGTGCAGTGCCTACTCCCAGCTACCTCTCTGTCTTCCTTATGTAAATTAGAATTTGCAAGGGGGGACCAATGGCATTCTGCTCCTCCCACATAACCAGGAAGCCCTGTTGAACATGTCTGCCTGTGTTTTTGCACGGACAGTGCCTTCTCTGCCCAAAAGGTGGCAGGAGAGCCTCACAACAAATGATGGGATCAACTGCTTAGTTAGAAACCCAGCATGGCAGTTACTGTGATGGAGTGCAAATTTAATGGAAGGTGTGCCTGAGGTGTCATTTCCAGAAATCCATGGAATTGTGATTGAGGGCCCAGCCTGATTGTTGGTGGATTTCTCTTCACATGCTACAGGTTCCTGCAAAGATTGTGGTGTTTGCCGGGAACGCACTGCAAAAAACAGGATGATTTATGGGTGTAAAAGGGACCTGTCAGAAGTGGGAATTGAACCCACGCCTCTATGAGGAGACCAGAAGGCTCAGCTACACTGTAGATCAAGCTCTCTTGAGTCTGGCGCCTTAGACCACTCGGCCATCCTGACGGCTCATGAGGGGGACTTAGGTCTAACTCTTCTATCTGCACCTGCCAATGTTTCCACTTACAACCTTCACAGCAATGTCACAGGTGTAAAGGCCCCAACAATACAACATAGCTTAAACAAAATAAAAATAGGCACAAGAACGACCCCCAGATGATGGATGCAGATAACTTTGTTTCGTCTTGCAAAGGTAAAGAAAGTTTCCCACGGCTCAATGTGTTCAAAGACCACCTCTTCTTAAACTTGCATTCAGATAATAAGGTTTTAGAGTGTGCACATAAAAGCAGCCAACGCTCAGTGTTTCTGCCCGGTCTCGAACCGGGGACCTTTCGCGTGTTAGGCGAACGTGATGACCACTACACTACAGAAACGACCTTGCTGCTTGCTACTGTTAAAGCAAAGTTCCTCTCAAGGCTTCACCCTATTTCTATTCTGCTGTATCAGCAGCGGCTCAGAATGTGCAGAACAAGTGTGAAAACCTCAGAGATATCATCCAACATGCTTGCAATTAGACGTATTCAAAATTTACTTGTGCAGGCATCGACAGACAAATATCTGATGCCTAAATGTCTGCGAGTACAGCTTGGGAAAGCATCACCTGGGACACACTGAGACTAAGCAGGTAGGCAGAAAAAGCACGGTGATCCATTTTTCTTCTGAGGTTAGGAATATGTTGCGCAACAATGCACCGAGTATTACTAGAAATAGTCAGGCATAGTGCATTTTTAGTACGATTTGTATGTTTAGCTCTAAAAAGGGCTCGTCCGGGATTTGAACCCGGGACCTCTCGCACCCTAAGCGAGAATCATACCCCTAGACCAACAAGCCACGCAAGAGTCACCTCTGACACGGCTCCAGGGGTTAGTGGCAGCTAGTCGGTGAATGCTTCACCCAAAGCAAGCAACTGCACATGTTGCTCTCTTCTGCAATATGATTGCTGTCTTTTCCATGGCCGTCATCAAACAAGAAATTAAAAAGCCTCTGTCCTTCAGACAGTTTGTTTTCGCTAAGTGTCTGCTTGTGGTGAGGACAAGAAAAGCATTTCTGCTCTCATTCCTTGCTTTCATGAAGTAGGCCCACCCTTCAGAGCAAAGGGCGAGCAAGCGAATGGCGCAAGCTATCGTCACTTCTCTTTTCGAGCTGTCACTGAGATCCCTGGAGCACACTACGTCAGGTTGGTGAGGGATAGACAGCCTCTATTATCTCAGCTTTCCTATAAAGTCAGCCAGTAAAGGTAAACACTGTTAAAAACAGCAAACCACTGTTTCTGCCCGGTCTCGAACCAGGGACCTTTCGCGTGTAAGGCGAACGTGATAACCACTACACTACAGAAACAGACACTAACTCAGGAATCTTGTTGGCATGTATTGGGCTAGAATGCACAGACTAAGAGCCAATGTCCTTGTAGCTCAAAGTTGGGCTCTCCTTACCCGGTCTCTATTTCTTTGGAAGACAGGAATGAGGACCACTTTTATTCCAAGAGGCGATTTTGAAACCATATCCTGAAATTACACTAGAAAAACACTATGCATGTAATGTTCCTACCATGCTGGTCTGGCCCAGAAAAGCAGTTGCAAAGAAGTCCTGCACTCCTTTATCACGCCACAAGTGGAAAATAGCGTGCAGGGTAAGGAACTTTCTCGACATACACAGCGTCTTATAGCATTGAAAAGAAGAAATGCTCCTATATTACAAGCATCCTGAAAATGTCCACAGCATGGGCTCATCCGGGATTTGAACCCGGGACCTCTCGCACCCAAAGCAAGAATCATACCCCTAGACCAACGAGCCTGAGTGGCCAGGAGACATTTTGAACAATTTCTGAAGCGTCTTTCAGAAAAAAGCAGGGCTATTTGGCTAGTCTCCCTCTAAGTGAGCCTCACAACGTCATGTTTTCTCTCAAGTTGTTGTTTTTTCACTCTAGCAAGAAAGGGGGCAGCCAATCTCCTATCAGCCAGTGAGCAGAAAAAAGGCACAGATGAGAACAGCAAGCACTTTCTGGCAATTGTTCTCCTCTGCAAGTCCTGGACCCTTGCCCCATAGACTTCCACACCAGAAGCAATGAAGGGCCCACCATTTCCTGCGCCTGAGAAAGAGGGGTTTGATATTTGGATTCAAACGCGCTCGCTCAGCGCTCGATCAGGCGAGATTTATATGAGTGGCTCACAGGCCTGAAACACTCACCTGGGAGACCCAGAGTGGCTGACTTCTCAGTATAGCCATTGTTGGGTGAGTCACCTCCTTTCCTCCTGCCTCAATCTAGAATCGGCTGCAAATCATAAGAGAGAGTGCAATGCCCGTGTGCAGTGCCTACTCCCAGCTACCTCTCTGTCTTCCTTATGTAAATTAGAATTTGCAAGGGGGGACCAATGGCATTCTGCTCCTCCCACATAACCAGGAAGCCCTGTTGAACATGTCTGCCTGTGTTTTTGCAGGGACAGTGCCTTCTCTGCCCAAAAGGTGGCAGGAGAGCCTCACAACAAATGATGGGATCAACTGCTTAGTTAGAAACCCAGCATGGCAGTTACTGTGATGGAGTGCAATTTTAATGGAAGGTGTGCCTGAGGTGTCATTTCCAGAAATCCATGGAATTGTGATTGAGGGCCCAGCCTGATTGTTGGTGGATTTCTCTTCACATGCTACAGGTTCCTGCAAAGATTGTGGTGTTTGCCGGGAACGCACTGCAAAAAACAGGATGATTTATGGGTGTAAAAGGGACCTGTCAGAAGTGGGAATTGAACCCACGCCTCTATGAGGAGACCAGAAGGCTCAGCTACACTGTAGATCAAGCTCTCTTGAGTCTGGCGCCTTAGACCACTCGGCCATCCTGACGGCTCATGAGGGGGACTTAGGTCTAACTCTTCTATCTGCACCTGCCAATGTTTCCACTTACAACCTTCACAGCAATGTCACAGGTGTAAAGGCCCCAACAATACAACATAGCTTAAACAAAATAAAAATAGGCACAAGAACGACCCCCAGATGATGGATGCAGATAACTTTGTTTCGTCTTGCAAAGGTAAAGAAAGTTTCCCACGGCTCAATGTGTTCAAAGACCACCTCTTCTTAAACTTGCATTCAGATAATAAGGTTTTAGAGTGTGCACATAAAAGCAGCCAACGCTCAGTGTTTCTGCCCGGTCTCGAACCGGGGACCTTTCGCGTGTTAGGCGAACGTGATGACCACTACACTACAGAAACGACCTTGCTGCTTGCTACTGTTAAAGCAAAGTTCCTCTCAAGGCTTCACCCTATTTCTATTCTGCTGTATCAGCAGCGGCTCAGAATGTGCAGAACAAGTGTGAAAACCTCAGAGATATCATCCAACATGCTTGCAATTAGACGTATTCAAAATTTACTTGTGCAGGCATCGACAGACAAATATCTGATGCCTAAATGTCTGCGAGTACAGCTTGGGAAAGCATCACCTGGGACACACTGAGACTAAGCAGGTAGGCAGAAAAAGCACGGTGATCCATTTTTCTTCTGAGGTTAGGAATATGTTGCGCAACAATGCACCGAGTATTACTAGAAATAGTCAGGCATAGTGCATTTTTAGTACGATTTGTATGTTTAGCTCTAAAAAGGGCTCGTCCGGGATTTGAACCCGGGACCTCTCGCACCCTAAGCGAGAATCATACCCCTAGACCAACGAGCCACGCAAGAGTCACCTCTGACACGGCTCCAGGGGTTAGTGGCAGCTAGTCGGTGAATGCTTCACCCAAAGCAAGCAACTGCACATGTTGCTCTCTTCTGCAATATGATTGCTGTCTTTTCCATGGCCGTCATCAAACAAGAAATTAAAAAGCCTCTGTCCTTCAGACAGTTTGTTTTCGCTAAGTGTCTGCTTGTGGTGAGGACAAGAAAAGCATTTCTGCTCTCATTCCTTGCTTTCATGAAGTAGGCCCACCCTTCAGAGCAAAGGGCGAGCAAGCGAATGGCGCAAGCTATCGTCACTTCTCTTTTCGAGCTGTCACTGAGATCCCTGGAGCACACTACGTCAGGTTGGTGAGGGATAGACAGCCTCTATTATCTCAGCTTTCCTATAAAGTCAGCCAGTAAAGGTAAACACTGTTAAAAACAGCAAACCACTGTTTCTGCCCGGTCTCGAACCAGGGACCTTTCGCGTGTAAGGCGAACGTGATAACCACTACACTACAGAAACAGACACTAACTCAGGAATCTTGTTGGCATGTATTGGGCTAGAATGCACAGACTAAGAGCCAATGTCCTTGTAGCTCAAAGTTGGGCTCTCCTTACCCGGTCTCTATTTCTTTGGAAGACAGGAATGAGGACCACTTTTATTCCAAGAGGCGATTTTGAAACCATATCCTGAAATTACACTAGAAAAACACTATGCATGTAATGTTCCTACCATGCTGGTCTGGCCCAGAAAAGCAGTTGCAAAGAAGTCCTGCACTCCTTTATCACGCCACAAGTGGAAAATAGCGTGCAGGGTAAGGAACTTTCTCGACATACACAGCGTCTTATAGCATTGAAAAGAAGAAATGCTCCTATATTACAAGCATCCTGAAAATGTCCACAGCATGGGCTCATCCGGGATTTGAACCCGGGACCTCTCGCACCCAAAGCAAGAATCATACCCCTAGACCAACGAGCCTGAGTGGCCAGGAGACATTTTGAACAATTTCTGAAGCGTCTTTCAGAAAAAAGCAGGGCTATTTGGCTAGTCTCCCTCTAAGTGAGCCTCACAACGTCATGTTTTCTCTCAAGTTGTTGTTTTTTCACTCTAGCAAGAAAGGGGGCAGCCAATCTCCTATCAGCCAGTGAGCAGAAAAAAGGCACAGATGAGAACAGCAAGCACTTTCTGGCAATTGTTCTCCTCTGCAAGTCCTGGACCCTTGCCCCATAGACTTCCACACCAGAAGCAATGAAGGGCCCACCATTTCCTGCGCCTGAGAAAGAGGGGTTTGATATTTGGATTCAAACGCGCTCGCTCAGCGCTCGATCAGGCGAGATTTATATGAGTGGCTCACAGGCCTGAAACACTCACCTGGGAGACCCAGAGTGGCTGACTTCTCAGTATAGCCATTGTTGGGTGAGTCACCTCCTTTCCTCCTGCCTCAATCTAGAATCGGCTGCAAATCATAAGAGAGAGTGCAATGCCCGTGTGCAGTGCCTACTCCCAGCTACCTCTCTGTCTTCCTTATGTAAATTAGAATTTGCAAGGGGGGACCAATGGCATTCTGCTCCTCCCACATAACCAGGAAGCCCTGTTGAACATGTCTGCCTGTGTTTTTGCAGGGACAGTGCCTTCTCTGCCCAAAAGGTGGCAGGAGAGCCTCACAACAAATGATGGGATCAACTGCTTAGTTAGAAACCCAGCATGGCAGTTACTGTGATGGAGTGCAATTTTAATGGAAGGTGTGCCTGAGGTGTCATTTCCAGAAATCCATGGAATTGTGATTGAGGGCCCAGCCTGATTGTTGGTGGATTTCTCTTCACATGCTACAGGTTCCTGCAAAGATTGTGGTGTTTGCCGGGAACGCACTGCAAAAAACAGGATGATTTATGGGTGTAAAAGGGACCTGTCAGAAGTGGGAATTGAACCCACGCCTCCATGAGGAGACCAGAAGGCTCAGCTACACTGAAGATCAAGCTCTCTTGAGTCTGGCGCCTTAGACCACTCGGCCATCCTGACGGCTCATGAGGGGGGCTTAGGTCTAACTCTTCTATCTGCACCTGCCAATGTTTCCACTTACAACCTTCACAGCAATGTCACAGGTGTAAAGGCCCCAACAATACAACATAGCTTAAACAAAATAAAAATAGGCACAAGAACGACCCCCAGATGATGGATGCAGATAACTTTGTTTCGTCTTGCAAAGGTAAAGAAAGTTTCCCACGGCTCAATGTGTTCAAAGACCACCTCTTCTTAAACTTGCATTCAGATAATAAGGTTTTAGAGTGTGCACATAAAAGCAGCCAACGCTCAGTGTTTCTGCCCGGTCTCGAACCGGGGACCTTTTGCGTGTTAGGCGAACGTGATGACCACTACACTACAGAAACGACCTTGCTGCTTGCTACTGTTAAAGCAAAGTTCCTCTCAAGGCTTCACCCTACTTCTATTCTGCTGTATCAGCAGCGGCTCAGAATGTGCAGAACAAGTGTGAAAACCTCAGAGATATCATCCAACATGCTTGCAATTAGACGTATTCAAAATTTACTTGTGCAGGCATCGACAGACAAATATCTGATGCCTAAATGTCTGCGAGTACAGCTTGGGAAAGCATCACCTGGGACACACTGAGACTAAGCAGGTAGGCAGAAAAAGCACGGTGATCCATTTTTCTTCTGAGGTTAGGAATATGTTGCGCAACAATGCACCGAGTATTACTAGAAATAGTCAGGCATAGTGCATTTTTAGTACGATTTGTATGTTTAGCTCTAAAAAGGGCTCGTCCGGGATTTGAACCCGGGACCTCTCGCACCCTAAGCGAGAATCATACCCCTAGACCAACGAGCCACGCAAGAGTCACCTCTGACACGGCTCCAGGGGTTAGTGGCAGCTAGTCGGTGAATGCTTCACCCAAAGCAAGCAACTGCACATGTTGCTCTCTTCTGCAATATGATTGCTGTCTTTTCCATGGCCGTCATCAAACAAGAAATTAAAAAGCCTCTGTCCTTCAGACAGTTTGTTTTCTCTAAGTGTCTGCTTGTGGTGAGGACAAGAAAAGCATTTCTGCTCTCATTCCTTGCTTTCATGAAGTAGGCCCACCCTTCAGAGCAAAGGGCGAGCAAGCGAATGGCGCAAGCTATCGTCACTTCTCTTTTCGAGCTGTCACTGAGATCCCTGGAGCACACTACGTCAGGTTGGTGAGGGATAGACAGCCTCTATTATCTCAGCTTTCCTATAAAGTCAGCCAGTAAAGGTAAACACTGTTAAAAACAGCAAACCGCTGTTTCTGCCCGGTCTCGAACCAGGAACCTTTCGCGTGTAAGGCGAACGTGATAACCACTACACTACAGAAACAGACACTAACTCAGGAATCTTGTTGGCATGTATTGGGCTGGAATGCACAGACTAAGGGCCAATGTCCTTGTAGCTCAAAGTTGGGCTCTCCTTACCCGGTCTCTATTTCTTTGGAAGACAGGAATGAGGACCACTTTTATTCCAAGAGGCGATTTTGAAACCATATCCTGAAATTACACTAGAAAAACACTATGCATGTAATGTTCCTACCATGCTGGTCTGGCCCAGAAAAGCAGTTGCAAAGAAGTCCTGCACTCCTTTATCACGCCACAAGTGGAAAATAGCGTGCAGGGTAAGGAACTTTCTCGACATACACAGCGTCTTATAGCATTGAAAAGAAGAAATGCTCCTATATTACAAGCATCCTGAAAATGTCCACAGCATGGGCTCGTCCGGGATTTGAACCCGGGACCTCTCGCACCCAAAGCGAGAATCATACCCCTAGACCAACGAGCCTGAGTGGCCAGGAGACATTTTGAACAATTTCTGAAGCGTCTTTCAGAAAAAAGCAGGGCTATTTGGCTAGTCTCCCTCTAAGTGAGCCTCACAACGTCATGTTTTCTCTCAAGTTGTTGTTTTTTCACTCTAGCAAGAAAGGGGGCAGCCAATCTCCTATCAGCCAGTGAGCAGAAAAAAGGCACAGATGAGAACAGCAAGCACTTTCTGGCAATTGTTCTCCTCTGCAAGTCCTGGACCCTTGCCCCATAGACTTCCACACCAGAAGCAATGAAGGGCCCACCATTTCCTGCGCCTGAGAAAGAGGGGTTTGATATTTGGATTCAAACGCGCTCGATCAGGCTCGATCAGGCGAGATTTATATGAGTGGCTCATAGGCCTGAAACACTCACCTGGGAGACCCAGAGTGGCTGACTTCTCAGTATAGCCATTGTTGGGCGAGTCACCTCCTTTCCTCCTGCCTCAATCTAGAATTGGCTGCAAATCATAAGAGAGAGTGCAATGCCCGTGTGCAGTGCCTACTCCCAGCTACCTCTCTGTCTTCCTTATGTAAATTAGAATTTGCAAGGGGGGACCAATGGCATTCTGCTCCTCCCACATAACCAGGAAGCCCTGTTGAACATGTCTGCCTGTGTTTTTGCAGGGACAGTGCCTTCTCTGCCCAAAAGGTGGCAGGAGAGCCTCACAACAAATGATGGGATCAACTGCTTAGTTAGAAACCCAGCATGGCAGTTACTGTGATGGAGTGCAAATTTAATGGAAGGTGTGCCTGAGGTGTCATTTCCAGAAATCCATGGATTTGTGATTGAGGGCCCAGCCTGATTGTTGGTGGATTTCTCTTCACATGCTACAGGTTCCTGCAAAGATTGTGGTGTTTGCCGGGAACGCACCGCAAAAAACAGGAAGATTTATGGGTGTAAAAGGGACCTGTCAGAAGTGGGATTTGAACCCACGCCTCCATGAGGAGACCAGAAGGCTCAGCTACACTGAAGATCAAGCTCTCTTGAGTCTGGCGCCTTAGACCACTCGGCCATCCTGACGGCTCATGAGGGGGGCTTAGGTCTAACTCTTCTATCTGCACCTGCCAATGTTTCCACTTACAACCTTCACAGCAATGTCACAGGTGTAAAGGCCCCAACAATACAACATAGCTTAAACAAAATAAAAATAGGCACAAGAACGACCCCCAGATGATGGATGCAGATAACTTTGTTTCGTCTTGCAAAGGTAAAGAAAGTTTCCCACGGCTCAATGTGTTCAAAGACCACCTCTTCTTAAACTTGCATTCAGATAATAAGGTTTTAGAGTGTGCACATAAAAGCAGCCAACGCTCAGTGTTTCTGCCCGGTCTCGAACCGGGGACCTTTCGCGTGTTAGGCGAACGTGATGACCACTACACTACAGAAACGACCTTGCTGCTTGCTACTGTTAAAGCAAAGTTCCTCTCAAGGCTTCACCCTACTTCTATTCTGCTGTATCAGCAGCGGCTCAGAATGTGCAGAACAAGTGTGAAAACCTCAGAGATATCATCCAACATGCTTGCAATTAGACGTATTCAAAATTTACTTGTGCAGGCATCGACAGACAAATATCTGATGCCTAAATGTCTGCGAGTACAGCTTGGGAAAGCATCACCTGGGACACACTGAGACTAAGCAGGTAGGCAGAAAAAGCACGGTGATCCATTTTTCTTCTGAGGTTAGGAATATGTTGCGCAACAATGCACCGAGTATTACTAGAAATAGTCAGGCATAGTGCATTTTTAGTACGATTTGTATGTTTAGCTCTAAAAAGGGCTCGTCCGGGATTTGAACCCGGGACCTCTCGCACCCTAAGCGAGAATCATACCCCTAGACCAACGAGCCACGCAAGAGTCACCTCTGACACGGCTCCAGGGGTTAGTGGCAGCTAGTCGGTGAATGCTTCACCCAAAGCAAGCAACTGCACATGTTGCTCTCTTCTGCAATATGATTGCTGTCTTTTCCATGGCCGTCATCAAACAAGAAATTAAAAAGCCTCTGTCCTTCAGACAGTTTGTTTTCTCTAAGTGTCTGCTTGTGGTGAGGACAAGAAAAGCATTTCTGCTCTCATTCCTTGCTTTCATGAAGTAGGCCCACCCTTCAGAGCAAAGGGCGAGCAAGCGAATGGCGCAAGCTATCGTCACTTCTCTTTTCGAGCTGTCACTGAGATCCCTGGAGCACACTACGTCAGGTTGGTGAGGGATAGACAGCCTCTATTATCTCAGCTTTCCTATAAAGTCAGCCAGTAAAGGTAAACACTGTTAAAAACAGCAAACCGCTGTTTCTGCCCGGTCTCGAACCAGGGACCTTTCGCGTGTAAGGCAAACGTGATAACCACTACACTACAGAAACAGACACTAACTCAGGAATCTTGTTGGCATGTATTGGTCTGGAATGCACAGACTAAGGGCCAATGTCCTTGTAGCTCAAAGTTGGGCTCTCCTTACCCGGTCTCTATTTCTTTGGAAGACAGGAATGAGGACCACTTTTATTCCAAGAGGCGATTTTGAAACCATATCCTGAAATTACACTAGAAAAACACTATGCATGTAATGTTCCTACCATGCTGGTCTGGCCCAGAAAAGCAGTTGCAAAGAAGTCCTGCACTCCTTTATCACGCCACAAGTGGAAAATAGCGTGCAGGGTAAGGAACTTTCTCGACATACACAGCGTCTTATAGCATTGAAAAGAAGAAATGCTCCTATATTACAAGCATCCTCAAAATGTCCACAGCATGGGCTCGTCCGGGATTTGAACCCGGGACCTCTCGCACCCAAAGCAAGAATCATACCCCTAGACCAACGAGCCTGAGTGGCCAGGAGACATTTTGAACAATTTCTGAAGCGTCTTTCAGAAAAAAGCAGGGCTATTTGGCTAGTCTCCCTCTAAGTGAGCCTCACAACGTCATGTTTTCTCTCAAGTTGTTGTTTTTTCACTCTAGCAAGAAAGGGGGCAGCCAATCTCCTATCAGCCAGTGAGCAGAAA
This sequence comes from Lissotriton helveticus, assembly GCF_964261635.1. NCBI lineage: Eukaryota > Metazoa > Chordata > Amphibia > Caudata > Salamandridae > Lissotriton > Lissotriton helveticus. The sequence goes on from NC_136071.1 coordinate 591,437,934, forward strand.
AAAGGCACAGATGAGAACAGCAAGCACTTTCTGGCAATTGTTCTCCTCTGCAAGTCCTGGACCCTTGCCCCATAGACTTCCACACCAGAAGCAATGAAGGGCCCACCATTTCCTGCGCCTGAGAAAGAGGGGTTTGATATTTGGATTCAAACGCGCTCGCTCAGCGCTCGATCAGGCGAGATTTATATGAGTGGCTCACAGGCCTGAAACACTCACCTGGGAGACCCAGAGTGGCTGACTTCTCAGTGTAGCCATTGTTGGGTGAGTCACCTCCTTTCCTCCTGCCTCAATCTAGAATTGGCTGCAAATCATAAGAGAGAGTGCAATGCCCGTGTGCAGTGCCTACTCCCAGCTACCTCTCTGTCTTCCTTATGTAAATTAGAATTTGCAAGGGGGGACCAATGGCAATCTGCTCCTCCCACATAACCAGGAAGCCCTGTTGAACACGTCTGCCTGTGTTTTTGCAGGGACAGTGCCTTCTCTGCCCAAAAGGTGGCAGGAGAGCCTCACAACAAATGATGGGATCAACTGCTTAGTTAGAAACCCAGCATGGCAGTTACTGTGATGGAGTGCAAATTTAATGGAAGGTGTGCTTGAGGTGTCATTTCCAGAAATCCATGGAATTGTGATTGAGGGCCCAGCCTGATTGTTGGTGGATTTCTCTTCACATGCTACAGGTTCCTGCAAAGATTGTGGTGTTTGCCGGGAACGCACTGCAAAAAACAGGAAGATTTACGGGTGTAAAAGGGACCTGTCAGAAGTGGGATTTGAACCCACGCCTCCATGAGGAGACCAGAAGGCTCAGCTACACTGAAGATCAAGCTCTCTTGAGTCTGGCGCCTTAGACCACTCGGCCATCCTGACGGCTCATGAGGGGGGCTTAGGTCTAACTCTTCTATCTGCACCTGCCAATGTTTCCACTTACAACCTTCACAGCAATGTCACAGGTGTAAAGGCCCCAACAGTACAACATAGCTTAAACAAAATAAAAATAGGCACAAGAACGACCCCCAGATGATGGATGCAGATAACTTTGTTTCGTCTTGCAAAGGTAAAGAAAGTTTCCCACGGCTCACTGTGTTCAAAGACCACCTCTTCTTAAACTTGCATTCAGATAATAAGGTTTTAGAGTGTGCTCATAAAAGCAGCCAACGCTCAGTGTTTCTGCCCGGTCTCGAACTGGGGACCTTTCGCGTGTTAGGCGAACGTGATGACCACTACACTACAGAAACGACCTTGCTGCTTGCTACTGTTAAAGCAAAGTTCCTCTCAAGGCTTCATCCTACTTCTATTCTGCTGTATCAGCAGCGGCTCAGAATGTGCAGAACAAGTGTGAAAACCTCAGAGATATCATCCAACATGCTTGCAATTAGACGTATTCAAAATTTACTTGTGCAGGCATCGACAGACAAATATCTGATGCCTAAATGTCTGCGAGTACAGCTTGGGAAAGCATCACCTGGGACACACTGAGACTAAGCAGGTAAGCAGAAAAAGCACGGTGATCCATTTTTCTACTGAGGTTAGGAATATGTTAAGCAAAAAATCAACCGAGTATTACTAGAAATAGTCAGGCATAGTGCATTTTTAGTACGATTTGTATGTTTAGCTCTAAAAAAGGGCTCGTCCGGGATTTGGACCTCTCGCACCCTAAGCGAGAATCATACCCCTAGACCAACGAGCCACGCAAGAGTCACCTCTGACACGGCTCCAGGGGTTAGTGGCAGCTAGTCGGTGAATGCTTCACCCAAAGCAAGCAACTGCACATGTTGCTCTCTTCTGCAATATGATTGCTGTCTTTTCCATGGCCGTCATCAAACAAGAAATTAAAAAGCCTCTGTCCTTCAGACAGTTTGTTTTCTCTAAGTGTCTGCTTGTGGTGAGGACAAGAAAAGCATTTCTGCTCTCATTCCTTGCTTTCATGAAGTAGGCCCACCCTTCAGAGCAAAGGGCGAGCAAGCGAATGGCGCAAGCTATCGTCACTTCTCTTTTCGAGCTGTCACTGAGATCCCTGGAGCACACTACGTCAGGTTGGTGAGGGATAGACAGCCTCTATTATCTCAGCTTTCCTATAAAGTCAGCCAGTAAAGGTAAACACTGTTAAAAACAGCAAACCGCTGTTTCTGCCCGGTCTCGAACCAGGAACCTTTCGCGTGTAAGGCGAACGTGATAACCACTACACTACAGAAACAGACACTAACTCAGGAATCTTGTTGGCATGTATTGGGCTGGAATGCACAGACTAAGGGCCAATGTCCTTGTAGCTCAAAGTTGGGCTCTCCTTACCCGGTCTCTATTTCTTTGGAAGACAGGAATGAGGACCACTTTTATTCCAAGAGGCGATTTTGAAACCATATCCTGAAATTACACTAGAAAAACACTATGCATGTAATGTTCCTACCATGCTGGTCTGGCCCAGAAAAGCAGTTGCAAAGAAGTCCTGCACTCCTTTATCACGCCACAAGTGGAAAATAGCGTGCAGGGTAAGGAACTTTCTCGACATACACAGCGTCTTATAGCATTGAAAAGAAGAAATGCTCCTATATTACAAGCATCCTGAAAATGTCCACAGCATGGGCTCGTCCGGGATTTGAACCCGGGACCTCTCGCACCCAAAGCGAGAATCATACCCCTAGACCAACGAGCCTGAGTGGCCAGGAGACATTTTGAACAATTTCTGAAGCGTCTTTCAGAAAAAAGCAGGGCTATTTGGCTAGTCTCCCTCTAAGTGAGCCTCACAACGTCATGTTTTCTCTCAAGTTGTTGTTTTTTCACTCTAGCAAGAAAGGGGGCAGCCAATCTCCTATCAGCCAGTGAGCAGAAAAAAGGCACAGATGAGAACAGCAAGCACTTTCTGGCAATTGTTCTCCTCTGCAAGTCCTGGACCCTTGCCCCATAGACTTCCACACCAGAAGCAATGAAGGGCCCACCATTTCCTGCGCCTGAGAAAGAGGGGTTTGATATTTGGATTCAAACGCGCTCGATCAGGCTCGATCAGGCGAGATTTATATGAGTGGCTCATAGGCCTGAAACACTCACCTGGGAGACCCAGAGTGGCTGACTTCTCAGTATAGCCATTGTTGGGCGAGTCACCTCCTTTCCTCCTGCCTCAATCTAGAATTGGCTGCAAATCATAAGAGAGAGTGCAATGCCCGTGTGCAGTGCCTACTCCCAGCTACCTCTCTGTCTTCCTTATGTAAATTAGAATTTGCAAGGGGGGACCAATGGCATTCTGCTCCTCCCACATAACCAGGAAGCCCTGTTGAACATGTCTGCCTGTGTTTTTGCAGGGACAGTGCCTTCTCTGCCCAAAAGGTGGCAGGAGAGCCTCACAACAAATGATGGGATCAACTGCTTAGTTAGAAACCCAGCATGGCAGTTACTGTGATGGAGTGCAAATTTAATGGAAGGTGTGCCTGAGGTGTCATTTCCAGAAATCCATGGATTTGTGATTGAGGGCCCAGCCTGATTGTTGGTGGATTTCTCTTCACATGCTACAGGTTCCTGCAAAGATTGTGGTGTTTGCCGGGAACGCACCGCAAAAAACAGGAAGATTTATGGGTGTAAAAGGGACCTGTCAGAAGTGGGATTTGAACCCACGCCTCCATGAGGAGACCAGAAGGCTCAGCTACACTGAAGATCAAGCTCTCTTGAGTCTGGCGCCTTAGACCACTCGGCCATCCTGACGGCTCATGAGGGGGGCTTAGGTCTAACTCTTCTATCTGCACCTGCCAATGTTTCCACTTACAACCTTCACAGCAATGTCACAGGTGTAAAGGCCCCAACAATACAACATAGCTTAAACAAAATAAAAATAGGCACAAGAACGACCCCCAGATGATGGATGCAGATAACTTTGTTTCGTCTTGCAAAGGTAAAGAAAGTTTCCCACGGCTCAATGTGTTCAAAGACCACCTCTTCTTAAACTTGCATTCAGATAATAAGGTTTTAGAGTGTGCACATAAAAGCAGCCAACGCTCAGTGTTTCTGCCCGGTCTCGAACCGGGGACCTTTCGCGTGTTAGGCGAACGTGATGACCACTACACTACAGAAACGACCTTGCTGCTTGCTACTGTTAAAGCAAAGTTCCTCTCAAGGCTTCACCCTACTTCTATTCTGCTGTATCAGCAGCGGCTCAGAATGTGCAGAACAAGTGTGAAAACCTCAGAGATATCATCCAACATGCTTGCAATTAGACGTATTCAAAATTTACTTGTGCAGGCATCGACAGACAAATATCTGATGCCTAAATGTCTGCGAGTACAGCTTGGGAAAGCATCACCTGGGACACACTGAGACTAAGCAGGTAGGCAGAAAAAGCACGGTGATCCATTTTTCTTCTGAGGTTAGGAATATGTTGCGCAACAATGCACCGAGTATTACTAGAAATAGTCAGGCATAGTGCATTTTTAGTACGATTTGTATGTTTAGCTCTAAAAAGGGCTCGTCCGGGATTTGAACCCGGGACCTCTCGCACCCTAAGCGAGAATCATACCCCTAGACCAACGAGCCACGCAAGAGTCACCTCTGACACGGCTCCAGGGGTTAGTGGCAGCTAGTCGGTGAATGCTTCACCCAAAGCAAGCAACTGCACATGTTGCTCTCTTCTGCAATATGATTGCTGTCTTTTCCATGGCCGTCATCAAACAAGAAATTAAAAAGCCTCTGTCCTTCAGACAGTTTGTTTTCTCTAAGTGTCTGCTTGTGGTGAGGACAAGAAAAGCATTTCTGCTCTCATTCCTTGCTTTCATGAAGTAGGCCCACCCTTCAGAGCAAAGGGCGAGCAAGCGAATGGCGCAAGCTATCGTCACTTCTCTTTTCGAGCTGTCACTGAGATCCCTGGAGCACACTACGTCAGGTTGGTGAGGGATAGACAGCCTCTATTATCTCAGCTTTCCTATAAAGTCAGCCAGTAAAGGTAAACACTGTTAAAAACAGCAAACCGCTGTTTCTGCCCGGTCTCGAACCAGGGACCTTTCGCGTGTAAGGCAAACGTGATAACCACTACACTACAGAAACAGACACTAACTCAGGAATCTTGTTGGCATGTATTGGTCTGGAATGCACAGACTAAGGGCCAATGTCCTTGTAGCTCAAAGTTGGGCTCTCCTTACCCGGTCTCTATTTCTTTGGAAGACAGGAATGAGGACCACTTTTATTCCAAGAGGCGATTTTGAAACCATATCCTGAAATTACACTAGAAAAACACTATGCATGTAATGTTCCTACCATGCTGGTCTGGCCCAGAAAAGCAGTTGCAAAGAAGTCCTGCACTCCTTTATCACGCCACAAGTGGAAAATAGCGTGCAGGGTAAGGAACTTTCTCGACATACACAGCGTCTTATAGCATTGAAAAGAAGAAATGCTCCTATATTACAAGCATCCTCAAAATGTCCACAGCATGGGCTCGTCCGGGATTTGAACCCGGGACCTCTCGCACCCAAAGCAAGAATCATACCCCTAGACCAACGAGCCTGAGTGGCCAGGAGACATTTTGAACAATTTCTGAAGCGTCTTTCAGAAAAAAGCAGGGCTATTTGGCTAGTCTCCCTCTAAGTGAGCCTCACAACGTCATGTTTTCTCTCAAGTTGTTGTTTTTTCACTCTAGCAAGAAAGGGGGCAGCCAATCTCCTATCAGCCAGTGAGCAGAAAAAAGGCACAGATGAGAACAGCAAGCACTTTCTGGCAATTGTTCTCCTCTGCAAGTCCTGGACCCTTGCCCCATAGACTTCCACACCAGAAGCAATGAAGGGCCCACCATTTCCTGCGCCTGAGAAAGAGGGGTTTGATATTTGGATTCAAACGCGCTCGCTCAGCGCTCGATCAGGCGAGATTTATATGAGTGGCTCACAGGCCTGAAACACTCACCTGGGAGACCCAGAGTGGCTGACTTCTCAGTGTAGCCATTGTTGGGTGAGTCACCTCCTTTCCTCCTGCCTCAATCTAGAATTGGCTGCAAATCATAAGAGAGAGTGCAATGCCCGTGTGCAGTGCCTACTCCCAGCTACCTCTCTGTCTTCCTTATGTAAATTAGAATTTGCAAGGGGGGACCAATGGCAATCTGCTCCTCCCACATAACCAGGAAGCCCTGTTGAACACGTCTGCCTGTGTTTTTGCAGGGACAGTGCCTTCTCTGCCCAAAAGGTGGCAGGAGAGCCTCACAACAAATGATGGGATCAACTGCTTAGTTAGAAACCCAGCATGGCAGTTACTGTGATGGAGTGCAAATTTAATGGAAGGTGTGCCTGAGGTGTCATTTCCAGAAATCCATGGAATTGTGATTGAGGGCCCAGCCTGATTGTTGGTGGATTTCTCTTCACATGCTACAGGTTCCTGCAAAGATTGTGGTGTTTGCCGGGAACGCACTGCAAAAAACAGGAAGATTTACGGGTGTAAAAGGGACCTGTCAGAAGTGGGATTTGAACCCACGCCTCCATGAGGAGACCAGAAGGCTCAGCTACACTGAAGATCAAGCTCTCTTGAGTCTGGCGCCTTAGACCACTCGGCCATCCTGACGGCTCATGAGGGGGGCTTAGGTCTAACTCTTCTATCTGCACCTGCCAATGTTTCCACTTACAACCTTCACAGCAATGTCACAGGTGTAAAGGCCCCAACAGTACAACATAGCTTAAACAAAATAAAAATAGGCACAAGAACGACCCCCAGATGATGGATGCAGATAACTTTGTTTCGTCTTGCAAAGGTAAAGAAAGTTTCCCACGGCTCACTGTGTTCAAAGACCACCTCTTCTTAAACTTGCATTCAGATAATAAGGTTTTAGAGTGTGCTCATAAAAGCAGCCAACGCTCAGTGTTTCTGCCCGGTCTCGAACTGGGGACCTTTCGCGTGTTAGGCGAACGTGATGACCACTACACTACAGAAACGACCTTGCTGCTTGCTACTGTTAAAGCAAAGTTCCTCTCAAGGCTTCATCCTACTTCTATTCTGCTGTATCAGCAGCGGCTCAGAATGTGCAGAACAAGTGTGAAAACCTCAGAGATATCATCCAACATGCTTGCAATTAGACGTATTCAAAATTTACTTGTGCAGGCATCGACAGACAAATATCTGATGCCTAAATGTCTGCGAGTACAGCTTGGGAAAGCATCACCTGGGACACACTGAGACTAAGCAGGTAAGCAGAAAAAGCACGGTGATCCATTTTTCTACTGAGGTTAGGAATATGTTAAGCAAAAAATCAACCGAGTATTACTAGAAATAGTCAGGCATAGTGCATTTTTAGTACGATTTGTATGTTTAGCTCTAAAAAAGGGCTCGTCCGGGATTTGGACCTCTCGCACCCTAAGCGAGAATCATACCCCTAGACCAACGAGCCACGCAAGAGTCACCTCTGACACGGCTCCAGGGGTTAGTGGCAGCTAGTCGGTGAATGCTTCACCCAAAGCAAGCAACTGCACATGTTGCTCTCTTCTGCAATATGATTGCTGTCTTTTCCATGGCCGTCATCAAACAAGAAATTAAAAAGCCTCTGTCCTTCAGACAGTTTGTTTTCTCTAAGTGTCTGCTTGCGGTGAGGACAAGAAAAGCATTTCTGCTCTCATTCCTTGCTTTCATGAAGTAGGCCCACCCTTCAGAGCAAAAGGCGAGCAAGCGAATGGCGCAAGCTATCGTCACTTCTCTTTTCGAGCTGTCACTGAGATCCCTGGAGCACACTACGTCAGGTTGGTGAGGGATAGACAGCCTCTATTATCTCAGCTTTCCTATGAAGTCAGCCAGTAAAGGCAAACACTGTTAAAAACAGCAAACCGCTGTTTCTGCCCGGTCTCGAACCAGGGACCTTTCGCATGTAAGGCAAACGTGATAACCACTACACTACAGAAACAGACACTAACTCAGGAATCTTGTTGGCATGTATTGGGCTGGAATGCACAGACTATGGGCCAATGTCCTTGTAGCTCAAAGTTGGGCTCTCCTTACCCGGTCTCTATTTCTTTGGAAGACAGGAATGAGGACCACTTTTATTCCAAGAGGCGATTTTGAAACCATATCCTGAAATTACACTAGAAAAACACTATGCATGTAATGTTCCTACCATGCTGGTCTGGCCCAGAAAAGCAGTTGCAAAGAAGTCCTGCACTCCTTTATCACGCCACAAGTGGAAAATAGCGTGCAGGGTAAGGAACTTTCTCGACATACACAGCGTCTTATAGCATTGAAAAGAAGAAATGCTCCTATATTACAAGCATCCTGAAAATGTCCACAGCATGGGCTCGTCCGGGATTTGAACCCGGGACCTCTCGCACCCAAAGCGAGAATCATACCCCTAGACCAACGAGCCTGAGTGGCCAGGAGACATTTTGAACAATTTCTGAAGCGTCTTTCAGAAAAAAGCAGGGCTATTTGGCTAGTCTCCCTCTAAGTGAGCCTCACAACGTCATGTTTTCTCTCAAGTTGTTGTTTTTTCACTCTAGCAAGAAAGGGGGCAGCCAATCTCCTATCAGCCAGTGAGCAGAAAAAAGGCACAGATGAGAACAGCAAGCACTTTCTGGCAATTGTTCTCCTCTGCAAGTCCTGGACCCTTGCCCCATAGACTTCCACACCAGAAGCAATGAAGGGCCCACCATTTCCTGCGCCTGAGAAAGAGGGGTTTGATATTTGGATTCAAACGCGCTCGCTCAGCGCTCGATCAGGCGAGATTTATATGAGTGGCTCACAGGCCTGAAACACTCACCTGGGAGACCCAGAGTGGCTGACTTCTCAGTATAGCCATTGTTGGGTGAGTCACCTCCTTTCCTCCTGCCTCAATCTAGAATCGGCTGCAAATCATAAGAGAGAGTGCAATGCCCGTGTGCAGTGCCTACTCCCAGCTACCTCTCTGTCTTCCTTATGTAAATTAGAATTTGCAAGGGGGGACCAATGGCATTCTGCTCCTCCCACATAACCAGGAAGCCCTGTTGAACATGTCTGCCTGTGTTTTTGCAGGGACAGTGCCTTCTCTGCCCAAAAGGTGGCAGGAGAGCCTCACAACAAATGATGGGATCAACTGCTTAGTTAGAAACCCAGCATGGCAGTTACTGTGATGGAGTGCAATTTTAATGGAAGGTGTGCCTGAGGTGTCATTTCCAGAAATCCATGGAATTGTGATTGAGGGCCCAGCCTGATTGTTGGTGGATTTCTCTTCACATGCTACAGGTTCCTGCAAAGATTGTGGTGTTTGCCGGGAACGCACTGCAAAAAACAGGATGATTTATGGGTGTAAAAGGGACCTGTCAGAAGTGGGAATTGAACCCACGCCTCTATGAGGAGACCAGAAGGCTCAGCTACACTGTAGATCAAGCTCTCTTGAGTCTGGCGCCTTAGACCACTCGGCCATCCTGACGGCTCATGAGGGGGACTTAGGTCTAACTCTTCTATCTGCACCTGCCAATGTTTCCACTTACAACCTTCACAGCAATGTCACAGGTGTAAAGGCCCCAACAATACAACATAGCTTAAACAAAATAAAAATAGGCACAAGAACGACCCCCAGATGATGGATGCAGATAACTTTGTTTCGTCTTGCAAAGGTAAAGAAAGTTTCCCACGGCTCAATGTGTTCAAAGACCACCTCTTCTTAAACTTGCATTCAGATAATAAGGTTTTAGAGTGTGCACATAAAAGCAGCCAACGCTCAGTGTTTCTGCCCGGTCTCGAACCGGGGACCTTTCGCGTGTTAGGCGAACGTGATGACCACTACACTACAGAAACGACCTTGCTGCTTGCTACTGTTAAAGCAAAGTTCCTCTCAAGGCTTCACCCTATTTCTATTCTGCTGTATCAGCAGCGGCTCAGAATGTGCAGAACAAGTGTGAAAACCTCAGAGATATCATCCAACATGCTTGCAATTAGACGTATTCAAAATTTACTTGTGCAGGCATCGACAGACAAATATCTGATGCCTAAATGTCTGCGAGTACAGCTTGGGAAAGCATCACCTGGGACACACTGAGACTAAGCAGGTAGGCAGAAAAAGCACGGTGATCCATTTTTCTTCTGAGGTTAGGAATATGTTGCGCAACAATGCACCGAGTATTACTAGAAATAGTCAGGCATAGTGCATTTTTAGTACGATTTGTATGTTTAGCTCTAAAAAGGGCTCGTCCGGGATTTGAACCCGGGACCTCTCGCACCCTAAGCGAGAATCATACCCCTAGACCAACGAGCCACGCAAGAGTCACCTCTGACACGGCTCCAGGGGTTAGTGGCAGCTAGTCGGTGAATGCTTCACCCAAAGCAAGCAACTGCACATGTTGCTCTCTTCTGCAATATGATTGCTGTCTTTTCCATGGCCGTCATCAAACAAGAAATTAAAAAGCCTCTGTCCTTCAGACAGTTTGTTTTCGCTAAGTGTCTGCTTGTGGTGAGGACAAGAAAAGCATTTCTGCTCTCATTCCTTGCTTTCATGAAGTAGGCCCACCCTTCAGAGCAAAGGGCGAGCAAGCGAATGGCGCAAGCTATCGTCACTTCTCTTTTCGAGCTGTCACTGAGATCCCTGGAGCACACTACGTCAGGTTGGTGAGGGATAGACAGCCTCTATTATCTCAGCTTTCCTATAAAGTCAGCCAGTAAAGGTAAACACTGTTAAAAACAGCAAACCACTGTTTCTGCCCGGTCTCGAACCAGGGACCTTTCGCGTGTAAGGCGAACGTGATAACCACTACACTACAGAAACAGACACTATCTCAGGAATCTTGTTGGCATGTATTGGGCTAGAATGCACAGACTAAGAGCCAATGTCCTTGTAGCTCAAAGTTGGGCTCTCCTTACCCGGTCTCTATTTCTTTGGAAGACAGGAATGAGGACCACTTTTATTCCAAGAGGCGATTTTGAAACCATATCCTGAAATTACACTAGAAAAACACTATGCATGTAATGTTCCTACCATGCTGGTCTGGCCCAGAAAAGCAGTTGCAAAGAAGTCCTGCACTCCTTTATCACGCCACAAGTGGAAAATAGCGTGCAGGGTAAGGAACTTTCTCGACATACACAGCGTCTTATAGCATTGAAAAGAAGAAATGCTCCTATATTACAAGCATCCTGAAAATGTCCACAGCATGGGCTCATCCGGGATTTGAACCCGGGACCTCTCGCACCCAAAGCAAGAATCATACCCCTAGACCAACGAGCCTGAGTGGCCAGGAGACATTTTGAACAATTTCTGAAGCGTCTTTCAGAAAAAAGCAGGGCTATTTGGCTAGTCTCCCTCTAAGTGAGCCTCACAACGTCATGTTTTCTCTCAAGTTGTTGTTTTTTCACTCTAGCAAGAAAGGGGGCAGCCAATCTCCTATCAGCCAGTGAGCAGAAAAAAGGCACAGATGAGAACAGCAAGCACTTTCTGGCAATTGTTCTCCTCTGCAAGTCCTGGACCCTTGCCCCATAGACTTCCACACCAGAAGCAATGAAGGGCCCACCATTTCCTGCGCCTGAGAAAGAGGGGTTTGATATTTGGATTCAAACGCGCTCGCTCAGCGCTCGATCAGGCGAGATTTATATGAGTGGCTCACAGGCCTGAAACACTCACCTGGGAGACCCAGAGTGGCTGACTTCTCAGTATAGCCATTGTTGGGTGAGTCACCTCCTTTCCTCCTGCCTCAATCTAGAATCGGCTGCAAATCATAAGAGAGAGTGCAATGCCCGTGTGCAGTGCCTACTCCCAGCTACCTCTCTGTCTTCCTTATGTAAATTAGAATTTGCAAGGGGGGACCAATGGCATTCTGCTCCTCCCACATAACCAGGAAGCCCTGTTGAACATGTCTGCCTGTGTTTTTGCAGGGACAGTGCCTTCTCTGCCCAAAAGGTGGCAGGAGAGCCTCACAACAAATGATGGGATCAACTGCTTAGTTAGAAACCCAGCATGGCAGTTACTGTGATGGAGTGCAATTTTAATGGAAGGTGTGCCTGAGGTGTCATTTCCAGAAATCCATGGAATTGTGATTGAGGGCCCAGCCTGATTGTTGGTGGATTTCTCTTCACATGCTACAGGTTCCTGCAAAGATTGTGGTGTTTGCCGGGAACGCACTGCAAAAAACAGGATGATTTATGGGTGTAAAAGGGACCTGTCAGAAGTGGGAATTGAACCCACGCCTCCATGAGGAGACCAGAAGGCTCAGCTACACTGAAGATCAAGCTCTCTTGAGTCTGGCGCCTTAGACCACTCGGCCATCCTGACGGCTCATGAGGGGGGCTTAGGTCTAACTCTTCTATCTGCACCTGCCAATGTTTCCACTTACAACCTTCACAGCAATGTCACAGGTGTAAAGGCCCCAACAATACAACATAGCTTAAACAAAATAAAAATAGGCACAAGAACGACCCCCAGATGATGGATGCAGATAACTTTGTTTCGTCTTGCAAAGGTAAAGAAAGTTTCCCACGGCTCAATGTGTTCAAAGACCACCTCTTCTTAAACTTGCATTCAGATAATAAGGTTTTAGAGTGTGCACATAAAAGCAGCCAACGCTCAGTGTTTCTGCCCGGTCTCGAACCGGGGACCTTTTGCGTGTTAGGCGAACGTGATGACCACTACACTACAGAAACGACCTTGCTGCTTGCTACTGTTAAAGCAAAGTTCCTCTCAAGGCTTCACCCTACTTCTATTCTGCTGTATCAGCAGCGGCTCAGAATGTGCAGAACAAGTGTGAAAACCTCAGAGATATCATCCAACATGCTTGCAATTAGACGTATTCAAAATTTACTTGTGCAGGCATCGACAGACAAATATCTGATGCCTAAATGTCTGCGAGTACAGCTTGGGAAAGCATCACCTGGGACACACTGAGACTAAGCAGGTAGGCAGAAAAAGCACGGTGATCCATTTTTCTTCTGAGGTTAGGAATATGTTGCGCAACAATGCACCGAGTATTACTAGAAATAGTCAGGCATAGTGCATTTTTAGTACGATTTGTATGTTTAGCTCTAAAAAGGGCTCGTCCGGGATTTGAACCCGGGACCTCTCGCACCCTAAGCGAGAATCATACCCCTAGACCAACGAGCCACGCAAGAGTCACCTCTGACACGGCTCCAGGGGTTAGTGGCAGCTAGTCGGTGAATGCTTCACCCAAAGCAAGCAACTGCACATGTTGCTCTCTTCTGCAATATGATTGCTGTCTTTTCCATGGCCGTCATCAAACAAGAAATTAAAAAGCCTCTGTCCTTCAGACAGTTTGTTTTCTCTAAGTGTCTGCTTGTGGTGAGGACAAGAAAAGCATTTCTGCTCTCATTCCTTGCTTTCATGAAGTAGGCCCACCCTTCAGAGCAAAGGGCGAGCAAGCGAATGGCGCAAGCTATCGTCACTTCTCTTTTCGAGCTGTCACTGAGATCCCTGGAGCACACTACGTCAGGTTGGTGAGGGATAGACAGCCTCTATTATCTCAGCTTTCCTATAAAGTCAGCCAGTAAAGGTAAACACTGTTAAAAACAGCAAACCGCTGTTTCTGCCCGGTCTCGAACCAGGAACCTTTCGCGTGTAAGGCGAACGTGATAACCACTACACTACAGAAACAGACACTAACTCAGGAATCTTGTTGGCATGTATTGGGCTGGAATGCACAGACTAAGGGCCAATGTCCTTGTAGCTCAAAGTTGGGCTCTCCTTACCCGGTCTCTATTTCTTTGGAAGACAGGAATGAGGACCACTTTTATTCCAAGAGGCGATTTTGAAACCATATCCTGAAATTACACTAGAAAAACACTATGCATGTAATGTTCCTACCATGCTGGTCTGGCCCAGAAAAGCAGTTGCAAAGAAGTCCTGCACTCCTTTATCACGCCACAAGTGGAAAATAGCGTGCAGGGTAAGGAACTTTCTCGACATACACAGCGTCTTATAGCATTGAAAAGAAGAAATGCTCCTATATTACAAGCATCCTGAAAATGTCCACAGCATGGGCTCGTCCGGGATTTGAACCCGGGACCTCTCGCACCCAAAGCGAGAATCATACCCCTAGACCAACGAGCCTGAGTGGCCAGGAGACATTTTGAACAATTTCTGAAGCGTCTTTCAGAAAAAAGCAGGGCTATTTGGCTAGTCTCCCTCTAAGTGAGCCTCACAACGTCATGTTTTCTCTCAAGTTGTTGTTTTTTCACTCTAGCAAGAAAGGGGGCAGCCAATCTCCTATCAGCCAGTGAGCAGAAAAAAGGCACAGATGAGAACAGCAAGCACTTTCTGGCAATTGTTCTCCTCTGCAAGTCCTGGACCCTTGCCCCATAGACTTCCACACCAGAAGCAATGAAGGGCCCACCATTTCCTGCGCCTGAGAAAGAGGGGTTTGATATTTGGATTCAAACGCGCTCGATCAGGCTCGATCAGGCGAGATTTATATGAGTGGCTCATAGGCCTGAAACACTCACCTGGGAGACCCAGAGTGGCTGACTTCTCAGTATAGCCATTGTTGGGCGAGTCACCTCCTTTCCTCCTGCCTCAATCTAGAATTGGCTGCAAATCATAAGAGAGAGTGCAATGCCCGTGTGCAGTGCCTACTCCCAGCTACCTCTCTGTCTTCCTTATGTAAATTAGAATTTGCAAGGGGGGACCAATGGCATTCTGCTCCTCCCACATAACCAGGAAGCCCTGTTGAACATGTCTGCCTGTGTTTTTGCAGGGACAGTGCCTTCTCTGCCCAAAAGGTGGCAGGAGAGCCTCACAACAAATGATGGGATCAACTGCTTAGTTAGAAACCCAGCATGGCAGTTACTGTGATGGAGTGCAAATTTAATGGAAGGTGTGCCTGAGGTGTCATTTCCAGAAATCCATGGATTTGTGATTGAGGGCCCAGCCTGATTGTTGGTGGATTTCTCTTCACATGCTACAGGTTCCTGCAAAGATTGTGGTGTTTGCCGGGAACGCACCGCAAAAAACAGGAAGATTTATGGGTGTAAAAGGGACCTGTCAGAAGTGGGATTTGAACCCACGCCTCCATGAGGAGACCAGAAGGCTCAGCTACACTGAAGATCAAGCTCTCTTGAGTCTGGCGCCTTAGACCACTCGGCCATCCTGACGGCTCATGAGGGGGGCTTAGGTCTAACTCTTCTATCTGCACCTGCCAATGTTTCCACTTACAACCTTCACAGCAATGTCACAGGTGTAAAGGCCCCAACAATACAACATAGCTTAAACAAAATAAAAATAGGCACAAGAACGACCCCCAGATGATGGATGCAGATAACTTTGTTTCGTCTTGCAAAGGTAAAGAAAGTTTCCCACGGCTCAATGTGTTCAAAGACCACCTCTTCTTAAACTTGCATTCAGATAATAAGGTTTTAGAGTGTGCACATAAAAGCAGCCAACGCTCAGTGTTTCTGCCCGGTCTCGAACCGGGGACCTTTCGCGTGTTAGGCGAACGTGATGACCACTACACTACAGAAACAACCTTGCTGCTTGCTACTGTTAAAGCAAAGTTCCTCTCAAGGCTTCACCCTACTTCTATTCTGCTGTATCAGCAGCGGCTCAGAATGTGCAGAACAAGTGTGAAAACCTCAGAGATATCATCCAACATGCTTGCAATTAGACGTATTCAAAATTTACTTGTGCAGGCATCGACAGACAAATATCTGATGCCTAAATGTCTGCGAGTACAGCTTGGGAAAGCATCACCTGGGACACACTGAGACTAAGCAGGTAGGCAGAAAAAGCACGGTGATCCATTTTTCTTCTGAGGTTAGGAATATGTTGCGCAACAATGCACCGAGTATTACTAGAAATAGTCAGGCATAGTGCATTTTTAGTACGATTTGTATGTTTAGCTCTAAAAAGGGCTCGTCCGGGATTTGAACCCGGGACCTCTCGCACCCTAAGCGAGAATCATACCCCTAGACCAACGAGCCACGCAAGAGTCACCTCTGACACGGCTCCAGGGGTTAGTGGCAGCTAGTCGGTGAATGCTTCACCCAAAGCAAGCAACTGCACATGTTGCTCTCTTCTGCAATATGATTGCTGTCTTTTCCATGGCCGTCATCAAACAAGAAATTAAAAAGCCTCTGTCCTTCAGACAGTTTGTTTTCTCTAAGTGTCTGCTTGTGGTGAGGACAAGAAAAGCATTTCTGCTCTCATTCCTTGCTTTCATGAAGTAGGCCCACCCTTCAGAGCAAAGGGCGAGCAAGCGAATGGCGCAAGCTATCGTCACTTCTCTTTTCGAGCTGTCACTGAGATCCCTGGAGCACACTACGTCAGGTTGGTGAGGGATAGACAGCCTCTATTATCTCAGCTTTCCTATAAAGTCAGCCAGTAAAGGTAAACACTGTTAAAAACAGCAAACCGCTGTTTCTGCCCGGTCTCGAACCAGGGACCTTTCGCATGTAAGGCAAACGTGATAACCACTACACTACAGAAACAGACACTAACTCAGGAATCTTGTTGGCATGTATTGGTCTGGAATGCACAGACTAAGGGCCAATGTCCTTGTAGCTCAAAGTTGGGCTCTCCTTACCCGGTCTCTATTTCTTTGGAAGACAGGAATGAGGACCACTTTTATTCCAAGAGGCGATTTTGAAACCATATCCTGAAATTACACTAGAAAAACACTATGCATGTAATGTTCCTACCATGCTGGTCTGGCCCAGAAAAGCAGTTGCAAAGAAGTCCTGCACTCCTTTATCACGCCACAAGTGGAAAATAGCGTGCAGGGTAAGGAACTTTCTCGACATACACAGCGTCTTATAGCATTGAAAAGAAGAAATGCTCCTATATTACAAGCATCCTCAAAATGTCCACAGCATGGGCTCGTCCGGGATTTGAACCCGGGACCTCTCGCACCCAAAGCAAGAATCATACCCCTAGACCAACGAGCCTGAGTGGCCAGGAGACATTTTGAACAATTTCTGAAGCGTCTTTCAGAAAAAAGCAGGGCTATTTGGCTAGTCTCCCTCTAAGTGAGCCTCACAACGTCATGTTTTCTCTCAAGTTGTTGTTTTTTCACTCTAGCAAGAAAGGGGGCAGCCAATCTCCTATCAGCCAGTGAGCAGAAAAAAGGCACAGATGAGAACAGCAAGCACTTTCTGGCAATTGTTCTCCTCTGCAAGTCCTGGACCCTTGCCCCATAGACTTCCACACCAGAAGCAATGAAGGGCCCACCATTTCCTGCGCCTGAGAAAGAGGGGTTTGATATTTGGATTCAAACGCGCTCGCTCAGCGCTCGATCAGGCGAGATTTATATGAGTGGCTCACAGGCCTGAAACACTCACCTGGGAGACCCAGAGTGGCTGACTTCTCAGTGTAGCCATTGTTGGGTGAGTCACCTCCTTTCCTCCTGCCTCAATCTAGAATTGGCTGCAAATCATAAGAGAGAGTGCAATGCCCGTGTGCAGTGCCTACTCCCAGCTACCTCTCTGTCTTCCTTATGTAAATTAGAATTTGCAAGGGGGGACCAATGGCAATCTGCTCCTCCCACATAACCAGGAAGCCCTGTTGAACACGTCTGCCTGTGTTTTTGCAGGGACAGTGCCTTCTCTGCCCAAAAGGTGGCAGGAGAGCCTCACAACAAATGATGGGATCAACTGCTTAGTTAGAAACCCAGCATGGCAGTTACTGTGATGGAGTGCAAATTTAATGGAAGGTGTGCCTGAGGTGTCATTTCCAGAAATCCATGGAATTGTGATTGAGGGCCCAGCCTGATTGTTGGTGGATTTCTCTTCACATGCTACAGGTTCCTGCAAAGATTGTGGTGTTTGCCGGGAACGCACTGCAAAAAACAGGAAGATTTACGGGTGTAAAAGGGACCTGTCAGAAGTGGGATTTGAACCCACGCCTCCATGAGGAGACCAGAAGGCTCAGCTACACTGAAGATCAAGCTCTCTTGAGTCTGGCGCCTTAGACCACTCGGCCATCCTGACGGCTCATGAGGGGGGCTTAGGTCTAACTCTTCTATCTGCACCTGCCAATGTTTCCACTTACAACCTTCACAGCAATGTCACAGGTGTAAAGGCCCCAACAGTACAACATAGCTTAAACAAAATAAAAATAGGCACAAGAACGACCCCCAGATGATGGATGCAGATAACTTTGTTTCGTCTTGCAAAGGTAAAGAAAGTTTCCCACGGCTCACTGTGTTCAAAGACCACCTCTTCTTAAACTTGCATTCAGATAATAAGGTTTTAGAGTGTGCTCATAAAAGCAGCCAACGCTCAGTGTTTCTGCCCGGTCTCGAACTGGGGACCTTTCGCGTGTTAGGCGAACGTGATGACCACTACACTACAGAAACGACCTTGCTGCTTGCTACTGTTAAAGCAAAGTTCCTCTCAAGGCTTCATCCTACTTCTATTCTGCTGTATCAGCAGCGGCTCAGAATGTGCAGAACAAGTGTGAAAACCTCAGAGATATCATCCAACATGCTTGCAATTAGACGTATTCAAAATTTACTTGTGCAGGCATCGACAGACAAATATCTGATGCCTAAATGTCTGCGAGTACAGCTTGGGAAAGCATCACCTGGGACACACTGAGACTAAGCAGGTAAGCAGAAAAAGCACGGTGATCCATTTTTCTACTGAGGTTAGGAATATGTTAAGCAAAAAATCAACCGAGTATTACTAGAAATAGTCAGGCATAGTGCATTTTTAGTACGATTTGTATGTTTAGCTCTAAAAAAGGGCTCGTCCGGGATTTGGACCTCTCGCACCCTAAGCGAGAATCATACCCCTAGACCAACGAGCCACGCAAGAGTCACCTCTGACACGGCTCCAGGGGTTAGTGGCAGCTAGTCGGTGAATGCTTCACCCAAAGCAAGCAACTGCACATGTTGCTCTCTTCTGCAATATGATTGCTGTCTTTTCCATGGCCGTCATCAAACAAGAAATTAAAAAGCCTCTGTCCTTCAGACAGTTTGTTTTCTCTAAGTGTCTGCTTGCGGTGAGGACAAGAAAAGCATTTCTGCTCTCATTCCTTGCTTTCATGAAGTAGGCCCACCCTTCAGAGCAAAAGGCGAGCAAGCGAATGGCGCAAGCTATCGTCACTTCTCTTTTCGAGCTGTCACTGAGATCCCTGGAGCACACTACGTCAGGTTGGTGAGGGATAGACAGCCTCTATTATCTCAGCTTTCCTATGAAGTCAGCCAGTAAAGGCAAACACTGTTAAAAACAGCAAACCGCTGTTTCTGCCCGGTCTCGAACCAGGGACCTTTCGCATGTAAGGCAAACGTGATAACCACTACACTACAGAAACAGACACTAACTCAGGAATCTTGTTGGCATGTATTGGGCTGGAATGCACAGACTATGGGCCAATGTCCTTGTAGCTCAAAGTTGGGCTCTCCTTACCCGGTCTCTATTTCTTTGGAAGACAGGAATGAGGACCACTTTTATTCCAAGAGGCGATTTTGAAACCATATCCTGAAATTACACTAGAAAAACACTATGCATGTAATGTTCCTACCATGCTGGTCTGGCCCAGAAAAGCAGTTGCAAAGAAGTCCTGCACTCCTTTATCACGCCACAAGTGGAAAATAGCGTGCAGGGTAAGGAACTTTCTCGACATACACAGCGTCTTATAGCATTGAAAAGAAGAAATGCTCCTATATTACAAGCATCCTGAAAATGTCCACAGCATGGGCTCGTCCGGGATTTGAACCCGGGACCTCTCGCACCCAAAGCGAGAATCATACCCCTAGACCAACGAGCCTGAGTGGCCAGGAGACATTTTGAACAATTTCTGAAGCGTCTTTCAGAAAAAAGCAGGGCTATTTGGCTAGTCTCCCTCTAAGTGAGCCTCACAACGTCATGTTTTCTCTCAAGTTGTTGTTTTTTCACTCTAGCAAGAAAGGGGACAGCCAATCTCCTATCAGCCAGTGAGCAGAAAAAAGGCACAGATGAGAACAGCAAGCGCTTTCTGGCAATTGTTCTCCTCTGCAAGTCCTGGACCCTTGCCCCATAGACTTCCACACCAGAAGCAATGAAGGGCCCACCATTTCCTGCGCCTGAGAAAGAGGGGTTTGATATTTGGATTCAAACGCGCTCGCTCAGCGCTCGATCAGGCTCGATCAGGCGAGATTTATATGAGTGGCTCACTGGCCTGAAACACTCACCTGGGAGACCCAGAGTGGCTGACTTCTCAGTATAGCCATTGTTGGGCGAGTCACCTCCTTTCCTCCTGCCTCAATCTAGAATTGGCTGCAAATCATAAGAGAGAGTGCAATGCCCGTGTGCAGTGCCTACTCCCAGCTACCTCTCTGTCTTCCTTATGTAAATTAGAATTTGCAAGGGGGGACCAATGGCATTCTGCTCCTCCCACATAACCAGGAAGCCCTGTTGAACATGTCTGCCTGTGTTTTTGCAGGGACAGTGCCTTCTCTGCCCAAAAGGTGGCAGGAGAGCCTCACAACAAATGATGGGATCAACTGCTTAGTTAGAAACCCAGCATGGCAGTTACTGTGATGGAGTGCAAATTTAATGGAAGGTGTGCCTGAGGTGTCATTTCCAGAAATCCATGGAATTGTGATTGAGGGCCCAGCCTGATTGTTGGTGGATTTCTCTTCACATGCTACAGGTTCCTGCAAAGATTGTGGTGTTTGCCGGGAACGCACTGCAAAAAACAGGATGATTTATGGGTGTAAAAGGGACCTGTCAGAAGTGGGAATTGAACCCACGCCTCCATGAGGAGACCAGAAGGCTCAGCTACACTGAAGATCAAGCTCTCTTGAGTCTGGCGCCTTAGACCACTCGGCCATCCTGACGGCTCATGAGGGGGGCTTAGGTCTAACTCTTCTATCTGCACCTGCCAATGTTTCCACTTACAACCTTCACAGCAATGTCACAGGTGTAAAGGCCCCAACAATACAACATAGCTTAAACAAAATAAAAATAGGCACAAGAACGACCCCCAGATGATGGATGCAGATAACTTTGTTTCGTCTTGCAAAGGTAAAGAAAGTTTCCCACGGCTCAATGTGTTCAAAGACCACCTCTTCTTAAACTTGCATTCAGATAATAAGGTTTTAGAGTGTGCACATAAAAGCAGCCAACGCTCAGTGTTTCTGCCCGGTCTCGAACCGGGGACCTTTCGCGTGTTAGGCGAACGTGATGACCACTACACTACAGAAACGACCTTGCTGCTTGCTACTGTTAAAGCAAAGTTCCTCTCAAGGCTTCACCCTATTTCTATTCTGCTGTATCAGCAGCGGCTCAGAATGTGCAGAACAAGTGTGAAAACCTCAGAGATATCATCCAACATGCTTGCAATTAGACGTATTCAAAATTTACTTGTGCAGGCATCGACAGACAAATATCTGATGCCTAAATGTCTGCGAGTACAGCTTGGGAAAGCATCACCTGGGACACACTGAGACTAAGCAGGTAGGCAGAAAAAGCACGGTGATCCATTTTTCTTCTGAGGTTAGGAATATGTTGCGCAACAATGCACCGAGTATTACTAGAAATAGTCAGGCATAGTGCATTTTTAGTACGATTTGTATGTTTAGCTCTAAAAAGGGCTCGTCCGGGATTTGAACCCGGGACCTCTCGCACCCTAAGCGAGAATCATACCCCTAGACCAACGAGCCACGCAAGAGTCACCTCTGACACGGCTCTAGGGGTTAGTGGCAGCTAGTCGGTGAATGCTTCACCCAAAGCAAGCAACTGCACATGTTGCTCTCTTCTGCAATATGATTGCTGTCTTTTCCATGGCCGTCATCAAACAAGAAATTAAAAAGCCTCTGTCCTTCAGACAGTTTGTTTTCTCTAAGTGTCTGCTTGTGGTGAGGACAAGAAAAGCATTTCTGCTCTCATTCCTTGCTTTCATGAAGTAGGCCCACCCTTCAGAGCAAAGGGCGAGCAAGCGAATGGCGCAAGCTATCGTCACTTCTCTTTTCGAGCTGTCACTGAGATCCCTGGAGCACACTACGTCAGGTTGGTGAGGGATAGACAGCCTCTATTATCTCAGCTTTCCTATAAAGTCAGCCAGTAAAGGTAAACACTGTTAAAAACAGCAAACCGCTGTTTCTGCCCGGTCTCGAACCAGGGACCTTTCGCGTGTAAGGCGAACGTGATAACCACTACACTACAGAAACAGACACTAACTCAGGAATCTTGTTGGCATGTATTGGGCTGGAATGCACAGACTAAGGGCCAATGTCCTTGTAGCTCAAAGTTGGGCTCTCCTTACCCGGTCTCTATTTCTTTGGAAGACAGGAATGAGGACCACTTTTATTCCAAGAGGCGATTTTGAAACCATATCCTGAAATTACACTAGAAAAACACTATGCATGTAATGTTCCTACCATGCTGGTCTGGCCCAGAAAAGCAGTTGCAAAGAAGTCCTGCACTCCTTTATCACGCCACAAGTGGAAAATAGCGTGCAGGGTAAGGAACTTTCTCGACATACACAGCGTCTTATAGCATTGAAAAGAAGAAATGCTCCTATATTACAAGCATCCTGAAAATGTCCACAGCATGGGCTCGTCCGGGATTTGAACCCGGGACCTCTCGCACCCAAAGCGAGAATCATACCCCTAGACCAACGAGCCTGAGTGGCCAGGAGACATTTTGAACAATTTCTGAAGCGTCTTTCAGAAAAAAGCAGGGCTATTTGGCTAGTCTCCCTCTAAGTGAGCCTCACAACGTCATGTTTTCTCTCAAGTTGTTGTTTTTTCACTCTAGCAAGAAAGGGGGCAGCCAATCTCCTATCAGCCAGTGAGCAGAAAAAAGGCACAGCTGAGAACAGCAAGCACTTTCTGGCAATTGTTCTCCTCTGCAAGTCCTGGACCCTTGCCCCATAGACTTCCACACCAGAAGCAATGAAGGGACCACCATTTCCTGCGCCTGAGAAAGAGGGGTTTGATATTTGGATTCAAACGCGCTCGATCAGGCTCGATCAGGCGAGATTTATATGAGTGGCTCATAGGCCTGAAACACTCACCTGGGAGACCCAGAGTGGCTGACTTCTCAGTATAGCCATTGTTGGGCGAGTCACCTCCTTTCCTCCTGCCTCAATCTAGAATTGGCTGCAAATCATAAGAGAGAGTGCAATGCCCGTGTGCAGTGCCTACTCCCAGCTACCTCTCTGTCTTCCTTATGTAAATTAGAATTTGCAAGGGGGGACCAATGGCATTCTGCTCCTCCCACATAACCAGGAAGCCCTGATGAACATGTCTGCCTGTGTTTTTGCAGGGACAGTGCCTTCTCTGCCCAAAAGGTGGCAGGAGAGCCTCACAACAAATGATGGGATCAACTGCTTAGTTAGAAACCCAGCATGGCAGTTACTGTTATGGAGTGCAAATTTAATGGAAGGTGTGCCTGAGGTGTCATTTCCAGAAATCCATGGAATTGTGATTGAGGGCCCAGCCTGATTGTTGGTGGATTTCTCTTCACATGCTACAGGTTCCTGCAAAGATTGTGGTGTTTGCCGGGAACGCACTGCAAAAAACAGGAAGATTTATGGGTGTAAAAGGGACCTGTCAGAAGTGGGATTTGAACCCACGCCTCCATAAGGAGACCAGAAGGCTCAGCTACACTGAAGATCAAGCTCTCTTGAGTCTGGCGCCTTAGACCACTCGGCCATCCTGACGGCTCATGAGGGGGGCTTAGGTCTAACTCTTCTATCTGCACCTGCCAATGTTTCCACTTACAACCTTCACAGCAATGTCACAGGTGTAAAGGCCCCAACAATACAACATAGCTTAAACAAAATAAAAATAGGCACAAGAACGACCCCCAGATGATGGATGCAGATAACTTTGTTTCGTCTTGCAAAGGTAAAGAAAGTTTCCCACGGCTCAATGTGTTCAAAGACCACCTCTTCTTAAACTTGCATTCAGATAATAAGGTTTTAGAGTGTGCACATAAAAGCAGCCAACGCTCAGTGTTTCTGCCCGGTCTCGAACCGGGGACCTTTCGCGTGTTAGGCGAACGTGATGACCACTACACTACAGAAACGACCTTGCTGCTTGCTACTGTTAAAGCAAAGTTCCTCTCAAGGCTTCACCCTACTTCTATTCTGCTGTATCAGCAGCGGCTCAGAATGTGCAGAACAAGTGTGAAAACCTCAGAGATATCATCCAACATGCTTGCAATTAGACGTATTCAAAATTTACTTGTGCAGGCATCGACAGACAAATATCTGATGCCTAAATGTCTGCGAGTACAGCTTGGGAAAGCATCACCTGGGACACACTGAGACTAAGCAGGTAGGCAGAAAAAGCACGGTGATCCATTTTTCTTCTGAGGTTAGGAATATGTTGCGCAACAATGCACCGAGTATTACTAGAAATAGTCAGGCATAGTGCATTTTTAGTACGATTTGTATGTTTAGCTCTAAAAAGGGCTCGTCCGGGATTTGAACCCGGGACCTCTCGCACCCTAAGCGAGAATCATACCCCTAGACCAACGAGCCACGCAAGAGTCACCTCTGACACGGCTCCAGGGGTTAGTGGCAGCTAGTCGGTGAATGCTTCACCCAAAGCAAGCAACTGCACATGTTGCTCTCTTCTGCAATATGATTGCTGTCTTTTCCATGGCCGTCATCAAACAAGAAATTAAAAAGCCTCTGTCCTTCAGACAGTTTGTTTTCTCTAAGTGTCTGCTTGTGGTGAGGACAAGAAAAGCATTTCTGCTCTCATTCCTTGCTTTCATGAAGTAGGCCCACCCTTCAGAGCAAAGGGCGAGCAAGCGAATGGCGCAAGCTATCGTCACTTCTCTTTTCGAGCTGTCACTGAGATCCCTGGAGCACACTACGTCAGGTTGGTGAGGGATAGACAGCCTCTATTATCTCAGCTTTCCTATAAAGTCAGCCAGTAAAGGTAAACACTGTTAAAAACAGCAAACCGCTGTTTCTGCCCGGTCTCGAACCAGGGACCTTTCGCGTGTAAGGCGAACGTGATAACCACTACACTACAGAAACAGACACTAACTCCGGAATCTTGTTGGCATGTATTGGGCTGGAATGCACAGACTAAGGGCCAATGTCCTTGTAGCTCAAAGTTGGGCTCTCCTTACCCGGTCTCTATTTCTTTGGAAGACAGGAATGAGGACCACTTTTATTCCAAGAGGCGATTTTGAAACCATATCCTGAAATTACACTAGAAAAACACTATGCATGTAATGTTCCTACCATGCTGGTCTGGCCCAGAAAAGCAGTTGCAAAGAAGTCCTGCACTCCTTTATCACGCCACAAGTGGAAAATAGCGTGCAGGGTAAGGAACTTTCTCGACATACACAGCGTCTTATAGCATTGAAAAGAAGAAATGCTCCTATATTACAAGCATCCTGAAAATGTCCACAGCATGGGCTCGTCCGGGATTTGAACCCGGGACCTCTCGCACCCAAAGCGAGAATCATACCCCTAGACCAACGAGCCTGAGTGGCCAGGAGACATTATGAACAATTTCTGAAGCGTCTTTCAGAAAAAAGCAGGGCTATTTGGCTAGTCTCCCTCTAAGTGAGCCTCACAACGTCATGTTTTCTCTCAAGTTGTTGTTTTTTCACTCTAGCAAGAAAGGGGGCAGCCAATCTCCTATCAGCCAGTGAGCAGAAAAAAGGCACAGATGAGAACAGCAAGCACTTTCTGGCAATTGTTCTCCTCTGCAAGTCCTGGACCCTTGCCCCATAGACTTCCACACCAGAAGCAATGAAGGGCCCACCATTTCCTGCGCCTGAGAAAGAGGGGTTTGATATTTGGATTCAAACGCGCTCGCTCAGCGCTCGATCAGGCTCGATCAGGCGAGATTTATATGAGTGGCTCATAGGCCTGAAACACTCACCTGGGAGACCCAGAGTGGCTGACTTCTCAGTATAGCCATTGTTGGGCGAGTCACCTCCTTTCCTCCTGCCTCAATCTAGAATTGGCTGCAAATCATAAGAGAGAGTGCAATGCCCGTGTGCAGTGCCTACTCCCAGCTACCTCTCTGTCTTCCTTATGTAAATTAGAATTTGCAAGGGGGGACCATAGCATTCTGCTCCTCCCACATAACCAGGAAGCCCTGTTGAACATGTCTGCCTGTGTTTTTGCAGGGACAGTGCCTTCTCTGCCCAAAAGGTGGCAGGAGAGCCTCACAACAAATGATGGGATCAACTGCTTAGTTAGAAACCCAGCATGGCAGTTACTGTTATGGAGTGCAAATTTAATGGAAGGTGTGCCTGAGGTGTCATTTCCAGAAATCCATGGAATTGTGATTGAGGGCCCAGCCTGATTGTTGGTGGATTTCTCTTCACATGCTACAGGTTCCTGCAAAGATTGTGGTGTTTGCCGGGAACGCACTGCAAAAAACAGGAAGATTTATGGGTGTAAAAGGGACCTGTCAGAAGTGGGATTTGAACCCACGCCTCCATGAGGAGACCAGAAGGCTCAGCTACACTGAAGATCAAGCTCTCTTGAGTCTGGCGCCTTAGACCACTCGGCCATCCTGACGTCTCATGAGGGGGGCTTAGGTCTAACTCTTCTATCTGCACCTGCCAATGTTTCCACTTACAACCTTCACAGCAATGTCACAGGTGTAAAGGCCCCAACAATACAACATAGCTTAAACAAAATAAAAATAGGCACAAGAACGACCCCCAGATGATGGATGCAGATAACTTTGTTTCGTCTTGCAAAGGTAAAGAAAGTTTCCCACGGCTCAATGTGTTCAAAGACCACCTCTTCTTAAACTTGCATTCAGATAATAAGGTTTTAGAGTGTGCACATAAAAGCAGCCAACACTCAGTGTTTCTGCCCGGTCTCGAACCGGGGACCTTTCGCGTGTTAGGCGAACGTGATGACCACTACACTACAGAAACGACCTTGCTGCTTGCTACTGTTAAAGCAAAGTTCCTCTCAAGGCTTCACCCTACTTCTATTCTGCTGTATCAGCAGCGGCTCAGAATGTGCAGAACAAGTGTGAAAACCTCAGAGATATCATCCAACATGCTTGCAATTAGACGTATTCAAAATTTACTTGTGCAGGCATCGACAGACAAATATCTGATGCCTAAATGTCTGCGAGTACAGCTTGGGAAAGCATCACCTGGGACACACTGAGACTAAGCAGGTAGGCAGAAAAAGCACGGTGATCCATTTTTCTTCTGAGGTTAGGAATATGTTGCGCAACAATGCACCGAGTATTACTAGAAATAGTCAGGCATAGTGCATTTTTAGTACGATTTGTATGTTTAGCTCTAAAAAGGGCTCGTCCGGGATTTGAACCCGGGACCTCTCGCACCCTAAGCGAGAATCATACCCCTAGACCAACGAGCCACGCAAGAGTCACCTCTGACACGGCTCCAGGGGTTAGTGGCAGCTAGTCGGTGAATGCTTCACCCAAAGCAAGCAACTGCACATGTTGCTCTCTTCTGCAATATGATTGCTGTCTTTTCCATGGCCGTCATCAAACAAGAAATTAAAAAGCCTCTGTCCTTCAGACAGTTTGTTTTCTCTAAGTGTCTGCTTGTGGTGAGGACAAGAAAAGCATTTCTGCTCTCATTCCTTGCTTTCATGAAGTAGGCCCACCCTTCAGAGCAAAGGGCGAGCAAGCGAATGGCGCAAGCTATCGTCACTTCTCTTTTCGAGCTGTCACTGAGATCCCTGGAGCACACTACGTCAGGTTGGTGAGGGATAGACAGCCTCTATTATCTCAGCTTTCCTATAAAGTCAGCCAGTAAAGGTAAACACTGTTAAAAACAGCAAACCGCTGTTTCTGCCCGGTCTCGAACCAGGGACCTTTCGCGTGTAAGGCGAACGTGATAACCACTACACTACAGAAACAGACACTAACTCAGGAATCTTGTTGGCATGTATTGGGCTGGAATGCACAGACTAAGGGCCAATGTCCTTGTAGCTCAAAGTTGGGCTCTCCTTACCCGGTCTCTATTTCTTTGGAAGACAGGAATGAGGACCACTTTTATTCCAAGAGGCGATTTTGAAACCATATCCTGAAATTACACTAGAAAAACACTATGCATGTAATGTTCCTACCATGCTGGTCTGGCCCAGAAAAGCAGTTGCAAAGAAGTCCTGCACTCCTTTATCACGCCACAAGTGGAAAATAGCGTGCAGGGTAAGGAACTTTCTCGACATACACAGCGTCTTATAGCATTGAAAAGAAGAAATGCTCCTATATTACAAGCATCCTGAAAATGTCCACAGCATGGGCTCGTCCGGGATTTGAACCCGGGACCTCTCGCACCCAAAGCGAGAATCATACCCCTAGACCAACGAGCCTGAGTGGCCAGGAGACATTTTGAACAATTTCTGAAGCGTCTTTCAGAAAAAAGCAGGGCTATTTGGCTAGTCTCCCTCTAAGTGAGCCTCACAACGTCATGTTTTCTCTCAAGTTGTTGTTTTTTCACTCTAGCAAGAAAGGGGGCAGCCAATCTCCTATCAGCCAGTGAGCAGAAAAAAGGCACAGATGAGAACAGCAAGCACTTTCTGGCAATTGTTCTCCTCTGCAAGTCCTGGACCCTTGCCCCATAGACTTCCACACCAGAAGCAATGAAGGGCCCACCATTTCCTGCGCCTGAGAAAGAGGGGTTTGATATTTGGATTCAAACGCGCTCGCTCAGCGCTCGATCAGGCTCGATCAGGCGAGATTTATATGAGTGGCTCATAGGCCTGAAACACTCACCTGGGAGACCCAGAGTGGCTGACTTCTCAGTATAGCCATTGTTGGGCGAGTCACCTCCTTTCCTCCTGCCTCAATCTAGAATTGGCTGCAAATCATAAGAGAGAGTGCAATGCCCGTGTGCAGTGCCTACTCCCAGCTACCTCTCTGTCTTCCTTATGTAAATTTGAATTTGCAAGGGGGGACCAATGGCATTCTGCTCCTCCCACATAACCAGGAAGCCCTGTTGAACATGTCTGCCTGTGTTTTTGCAGGGACAGTGCCTTCTCTGCCCAAAAGGTGGCAGGAGAGCCTCACAACAAATGATGGGATCAACTGCTTAGTTAGAAACCCAGCATGGCAGTTACTGTGATGGAGTGCAAATTTAATGGAAGGTGTGCCTGAGGTGTCATTTCCAGAAATCCATGGAATTGTGATTGAGGGCCCAGCCTGATTGTTGGTGGATTTCTCTTCACATGCTACAGGTTCCTGCAAAGATTGTGGTGTTTGCCGGGAACGCACTGCAAAAAACAGGAAGATTTAAGGATGTAAAAGGGACCTGTCAGAAGTGGGATTTGAACCCATGCCTCCATGAGGAGACCAGAAGGCTCAGCTACACTGAAGATCAAGCTCTCTTGAGTCTGGCGCCTTAGACCACTCGGCCATCCTGACGGCTCATGAGGGGGGCTTAGGTCTAACTCTTCTATCTGCACCTGCCAATGTTTCCACTTACAACCTTCACAGCAATGTCACAGGTGTAAAGGCCCCAACAGTACAACATAGCTTAAACAAAATAAAAATAGGCACAAGAACGACCCCCAGATGATGGATGCAGATAACTTTGTTTCGTCTTGCAAAGGTAAAGAAAGTTTCCCACGGCTCACTGTGTTCAAAGACCACCTCTTCTTAAACTTGCATTCAGATAATAAGGTTTTAGAGTGTGCACATAAAAGCAGCCAACGCTCAGTGTTTCTGCCCGGTCTCGAACTGGGGACCTTTCACGTGTTAGGCGAACGTGATGACCACTACACTACAGAAACGACCTTGCTGCTTGCTACTGTTAAAGCAAAGTTCCTCTCAAGGCTTCATCCTACTTCTATTCTGCTGTATCAGCAGCGGCTCAGAATGTGCAGAACAAGTGTGAAAACCTCAGAGATATCATCCAACATGCTTGCAATTAGACGTATTCAAAATTTACTTGTGCAGGCATCGACAGACAAATATCTGATGCCTAAATGTCTGCGAGTACAGCTTGGGAAAGCATCACCTGGGACACACTGAGACTAAGCAGGTAAGCAGAAAAAGCACGGTGATCCATTTTTCTACTGAGGTTAGGAATATGTTAAGCAAAAAATCAACCGAGTATTACTATAAATAGTCAGGCATAGTGCATTTTTAGTAGGATTTGTATGTTTAGCTCTAAAAAAGGGCTCGTCCGGGATTTGAACCCGGGACCTCTCGCACCCTAAGCGAGAATCATACCCCTAGACCAACGAGCCACGCAAGAGTCACCTCTGACACGGCTCCAGGGGTTAGTGGCAGCTAGTCGGTGAATGCTTCACCCAAAGCAAGCAACTGCACATGTTGCTCTCTTCTGCAATATGATTGCTGTCTTTTCCATGGCCGTTATCAAACAAGAAATTAAAAAGCCTCTGTCCTTCAGACAGTTTGTTTTCTCTAAGTGTCTGCTTGTGGTGAGGACAAGAAAAGCATTTCTGCTCTCATTCCTTGCTTTCATGAAGTAGGCCCACCCTTCAGAGCAAAGGGCGAGCAAGCGAATGGCGCAAGCTATCGTCACTTCTCTTTTCGAGCTGTCACTGAGATCCCTGGAGCACACTACGTCAGGTTGGTGAGGGATAGACAGCCTCTATTATCTCAGCTTTCCTATAAAGTCAGCCAGTAAAGGCAAACACTGTTAAAAACAGCAAACCGCTGTTTCTGCTCGGTCTCGAACCAGGGACCTTTCGCGTGTAAGGCGAACGTGATCACCACTACACTACAGAAACAGACACTAACTCAGGAATCTTGTTGGCATGTATTGGGCTGGAATGCACAGACTAAGGGCCAATGTCCTTGTAGCTCAAAGTTGGGCTCTCCTTACCCGGTCTCTATTTCTTTGGAAGACAGGAATGAGGACCACTTTTATTCCAAGAGGCAATTTTGAAACCATATCCTGAAATTACACTAGAAAAACACTATGCATGTAATGTTCCTACCATGCTGGTCTGGCCCAGAAAAGCAGTTGCAAAGAAGTCCTGCACTCCTTTATCACGCCACAAGTGGAAAATAGCGTGCAGGGTAAGGAACTTTCTCGACATACACAGCGTCTTATAGCATTGAAAAGAAGAAATGCTCCTATATTACAAGCATCCTGAAAATGTCCACAGCATGGGCTCGTCCGGGATTTGAACCCGGGACTTCTCGCACCCAAAGCGAGAATCATACCCCTAGACCAACGAGCCTGAGTGGCCAGGAGACATTTTGAACAATTTCTGAAGCGTCTTTCAGAAAAAAGCAGGGCTATTTGGCTAGTCTCCCTCTAAGTGAGCCTCACAACGTCATGTTTTCTCTCAAGTTGTTGTTTTTTCACTCTAGCAAGAAAGGGGGCAGCCAATCTCCTATCAGCCAGTGAGCAGAAAAAAGGCACAGATGAGAACAGCAAGCACTTTCTGGCAATTGTTCTCCTCTGCAAGTCCTGGACCCTTGCCCCATAGACTTCCACACCAGAAGCAATGAAGGGCCCACCATTTCCTGCGCCTGAGAAAGAGGGGTTTGATATTTGGATTCAAACGCGCTCGCTCAGCGCTCGATCAGGCGAGATTTATATGAGTGGCTCACAGGCCTGAAACACTCACCTGGGAGACCCAGAGTGGCTGACTTCTCAGTGTAGCCATTGTTGGGTGAGTCACCTCCTTTCCTCCTGCCTCAATCTAGAATTGGCTGCAAATCATAAGAGAGAGTGCAATGCCCGTGTGCAGTGCCTACTCCCAGCTACCTCTCTGTCTTCCTTATGTAAATTAGAATTTGCAAGGGGGGACCAATGGCATTCTGCTCCTCCCACATAACCAGGAAGCCCTGTTGAACACGTCTGCCTGTGTTTTTGCAGGGACAGTGCCTTCTCTGCCCAAAAGGTGGCAGGAGAGCCTCACAACAAATGATGGGATCAACTGCTTAGTTAGAAACCCAGCATGGCAGTTACTGTGATGGAGTGCAAATTTAATGGAAGGTGTGCCTGAGGTGTCATTTCCAGAAATCCATGGAATTGTGATTGAGGGCCCAGCCTGATTGTTGGTGGATTTCTCTTCACATGCTACAGGTTCCTGCAAAGATTGTGGTGTTTGCCGGGAACGCACTGCAAAAAACAGGAAGATTTATGGGTGTAAAAGGGACCTGTCAGAAGTGGGATTTGAACCCACGCCTCCATAAGGAGACCAGAAGGCTCAGCTACACTGAAGATCAAGCTCTCTTGAGTCTGGCGCCTTAGACCACTGGACCATCCTGACGGCTCATGAGGGGGGCTTAGGTCTAACTCTTCTATCTGCACCTGCCAATGTTTCCACTTACAACCTTCACAGCAATGTCACAGGTGTAAAGGCCCCAACAATACAACATAGCTTAAACAAAATAAAAATAGGCACAAGAACGACCCCCAGATGATGGATGCAGATAACTTTGTTTCGTCTTGCAAAGGTAAAGAAAGTTTCCCACGGCTCAATGTGTTCAAAGACCACCTCTTCTTAAACTTGCATTCAGATAATAAGGTTTTAGAGTGTGCACATAAAAGCAGCCAACGCTCAGTGTTTCTGCCCGGTCTCGAACCGGGGACCTTTCGCGTGTTAGGCGAACGTGATGACCACTACACTACAGAAACGACCTTGCTGCTTGCTACTGTTAAAGCAAAGTTCCTCTCAAGGCTTCACCCTACTTCTATTCTGCTGTATCAGCAGCGGCTCAGAATGTGCAGAACAAGTGTGAAAACCTCAGAGATATCATCCAACATGCTTGCAATTAGACGTATTCAAAATTTACTTGTGCAGGCATCGACAGACAAATATCTGATGCCTAAATGTCTGCGAGTACAGCTTGGGAAAGCATCACCTGGGACACACTGAGACTAAGCAGGTAGGCAGAAAAAGCACGGTGATCCATTTTTCTTCTGAGGTTAGGAATATGTTGCGCAACAATGCACCGAGTATTACTAGAAATAGTCAGGCATAGTGCATTTTTAGTACGATTTGTATGTTTAGCTCTAAAAAGGGCTCGTCCGGGATTTGAACCCGGGACCTCTCGCACCCTAAGCAAGAATCATACCCCTAGACCAACGAGCCACGCAAGAGTCACCTCTGACACGGCTCCAGGGGTTAGTGGCAGCTAGTCAGTGAATGCTTCACCCAAAGCAAGCAACTGCACATGTTGCTCTCTTCTGCAATATGATTGCTGTCTTTTCCATGGCCGTCATCAAACAAGAAATTAAAAAGCCTCTGTCCTTCAGACAGTTTGTTTTCTCTAAGTGTCTGCTTGTGGTGAGGACAAGAAAAGCATTTCTGCTCTCATTCCTTGCTTTCATGAAGTAGGCCCACCCTTCAGAGCAAAGGGCGAGCAAGCGAATGGCGCAAGCTATCGTCACTTCTCTTTTCGAGCTGTCACTGAGATCCCTGGAGCACACTACGTCAGGTTGGTGAGGGATAGACAGCCTCTATTATCTCAGCTTTCCTATAAAGTCAGCCAGTAAAGGTAAACACTGTTAAAAACAGCAAACCGCTGTTTCTGCCCGGTCTCGAACCAGGGACCTTTCGCGTGTAAGGCGAACGTGATAACCACTACACTACAGAAACAGACACTAACTCAGGAATCTTGTTGGCATGTATTGGGCTGGAATGCACAGACTAAGGGCCAATGTCCTTGTAGCTCAAAGTTGGGCTCTCCTTACCCGGTCTCTATTTCTTTGGAAGACAGGAATGAGGACCACTTTTATTCCAAGAGGCGATTTTGAAACCATATCCTGAAATTACACTAGAAAAACACTATGCATGTAATGTTCCTACCATGCTGGTCTGGCCCAGAAAAGCAGTTGCAAAGAAGTCCTGCACTCCTTTATCACGCCACAAGTGGAAAATAGCGTGCAGGGTAAGGAACTTTCTCGACATACACAGCGTCTTATAGCATTGAAAAGAAGAAATGCTCCTATATTACAAGCATCCTGAAAATGTCCACAGCATGGGCTCGTCCGGGATTTGAACCCGGGACCTCTCGCACCCAAAGCGAGAATCATACCCCTAGACCAACGAGCCTGAGTGGCCAGGAGACATTATGAACAATTTCTGAAGCGTCTTTCAGAAAAAAGCAGGGCTATTTGGCTAGTCTCCCTCTAAGTGAGCCTCACAACGTCATGTTTTCTCTCAAGTTGTTGTTTTTTCACTCTAGCAAGAAAGGGGGCAGCCAATCTCCTATCAGCCAGTGAGCAGAAAAAAGGCACAGATGAGAACAGCAAGCACTTTCTGGCAATTGTTCTCCTCTGCAAGTCCTGGACCCTTGCCCCATAGACTTCCACACCAGAAGCAATGAAGGGCCCACCATTTCCTGCGCCTGAGAAAGAGGGGTTTGATATTTGGATTCAAACGCGCTCGCTCAGCGCTCGATCAGGCTCGATCAGGCGAGATTTATATGAGTGGCTCATAGGCCTGAAACACTCACCTGGGAGACCCAGAGTGGCTGACTTCTCAGTATAGCCATTGTTGGGCGAGTCACCTCCTTTCCTCCTGCCTCAATCTAGAATTGGCTGCAAATCATAAGAGAGAGTGCAATGCCCGTGTGCAGTGCCTACTCCCAGCTACCTCTCTGTCTTCCTTATGTAAATTAGAATTTGCAAGGGGGGACCATAGCATTCTGCTCCTCCCACATAACCAGGAAGCCCTGTTGAACATGTCTGCCTGTGTTTTTGCAGGGACAGTGCCTTCTCTGCCCAAAAGGTGGCAGGAGAGCCTCACAACAAATGATGGGATCAACTGCTTAGTTAGAAACCCAGCATGGCAGTTACTGTTATGGAGTGCAAATTTAATGGAAGGTGTGCCTGAGGTGTCATTTCCAGAAATCCATGGAATTGTGATTGAGGGCCCAGCCTGATTGTTGGTGGATTTCTCTTCACATGCTACAGGTTCCTGCAAAGATTGTGGTGTTTGCCGGGAACGCACTGCAAAAAACAGGAAGATTTATGGGTGTAAAAGGGACCTGTCAGAAGTGGGATTTGAACCCACGCCTCCATGAGGAGACCAGAAGGCTCAGCTACACTGAAGATCAAGCTCTCTTGAGTCTGGCGCCTTAGACCACTCGGCCATCCTGACGTCTCATGAGGGGGGCTTAGGTCTAACTCTTCTATCTGCACCTGCCAATGTTTCCACTTACAACCTTCACAGCAATGTCACAGGTGTAAAGGCCCCAACAATACAACATAGCTTAAACAAAATAAAAATAGGCACAAGAACGACCCCCAGATGATGGATGCAGATAACTTTGTTTCGTCTTGCAAAGGTAAAGAAAGTTTCCCACGGCTCAATGTGTTCAAAGACCACCTCTTCTTAAACTTGCATTCAGATAATAAGGTTTTAGAGTGTGCACATAAAAGCAGCCAACACTCAGTGTTTCTGCCCGGTCTCGAACCGGGGACCTTTCGCGTGTTAGGCGAACGTGATGACCACTACACTACAGAAACGACCTTGCTGCTTGCTACTGTTAAAGCAAAGTTCCTCTCAAGGCTTCACCCTACTTCTATTCTGCTGTATCAGCAGCGGCTCAGAATGTGCAGAACAAGTGTGAAAACCTCAGAGATATCATCCAACATGCTTGCAATTAGACGTATTCAAAATTTACTTGTGCAGGCATCGACAGACAAATATCTGATGCCTAAATGTCTGCGAGTACAGCTTGGGAAAGCATCACCTGGGACACACTGAGACTAAGCAGGTAGGCAGAAAAAGCACGGTGATCCATTTTTCTTCTGAGGTTAGGAATATGTTGCGCAACAATGCACCGAGTATTACTAGAAATAGTCAGGCATAGTGCATTTTTAGTACGATTTGTATGTTTAGCTCTAAAAAGGGCTCGTCCGGGATTTGAACCCGGGACCTCTCGCACCCTAAGCGAGAATCATACCCCTAGACCAACGAGCCACGCAAGAGTCACCTCTGACACGGCTCCAGGGGTTAGTGGCAGCTAGTCGGTGAATGCTTCACCCAAAGCAAGCAACTGCACATGTTGCTCTCTTCTGCAATATGATTGCTGTCTTTTCCATGGCCGTCATCAAACAAGAAATTAAAAAGCCTCTGTCCTTCAGACAGTTTGTTTTCTCTAAGTGTCTGCTTGTGGTGAGGACAAGAAAAGCATTTCTGCTCTCATTCCTTGCTTTCATGAAGTAGGCCCACCCTTCAGAGCAAAGGGCGAGCAAGCGAATGGCGCAAGCTATCGTCACTTCTCTTTTCGAGCTGTCACTGAGATCCCTGGAGCACACTACGTCAGGTTGGTGAGGGATAGACAGCCTCTATTATCTCAGCTTTCCTATAAAGTCAGCCAGTAAAGGTAAACACTGTTAAAAACAGCAAACCGCTGTTTCTGCCCGGTCTCGAACCAGGGACCTTTCGCGTGTAAGGCGAACGTGATAACCACTACACTACAGAAACAGACACTAACTCAGGAATCTTGTTGGCATGTATTGGGCTGGAATGCACAGACTAAGGGCCAATGTCCTTGTAGCTCAAAGTTGGGCTCTCCTTACCCGGTCTCTATTTCTTTGGAAGACAGGAATGAGGACCACTTTTATTCCAAGAGGCGATTTTGAAACCATATCCTGAAATTACACTAGAAAAACACTATGCATGTAATGTTCCTACCATGCTGGTCTGGCCCAGAAAAGCAGTTGCAAAGAAGTCCTGCACTCCTTTATCACGCCACAAGTGGAAAATAGCGTGCAGGGTAAGGAACTTTCTCGACATACACAGCGTCTTATAGCATTGAAAAGAAGAAATGCTCCTATATTACAAGCATCCTGAAAATGTCCACAGCATGGGCTCGTCCGGGATTTGAACCCGGGACCTCTCGCACCCAAAGCGAGAATCATACCCCTAGACCAACGAGCCTGAGTGGCCAGGAGACATTTTGAACAATTTCTGAAGCGTCTTTCAGAAAAAAGCAGGGCTATTTGGCTAGTCTCCCTCTAAGTG
Organism: Lissotriton helveticus; assembly: GCF_964261635.1. Taxonomy (NCBI): domain Eukaryota; kingdom Metazoa; phylum Chordata; class Amphibia; order Caudata; family Salamandridae; genus Lissotriton; species Lissotriton helveticus. The sequence goes on from NC_136071.1 coordinate 591,474,640, forward strand.
AGCCTCACAACGTCATGTTTTCTCTCAAGTTGTTGTTTTTTCACTCTAGCAAGAAAGGGGGCAGCCAATCTCCTATCAGCCAGTGAGCAGAAAAAAGGCACAGATGAGAACAGCAAGCACTTTCTGGCAATTGTTCTCCTCTGCAAGTCCTGGACCCTTGCCCCATAGACTTCCACACCAGAAGCAATGAAGGGCCCACCATTTCCTGCGCCTGAGAAAGAGGGGTTTGATATTTGGATTCAAACGCGCTCGCTCAGCGCTCGATCAGGCTCGATCAGGCGAGATTTATATGAGTGGCTCATAGGCCTGAAACACTCACCTGGGAGACCCAGAGTGGCTGACTTCTCAGTATAGCCATTGTTGGGCGAGTCACCTCCTTTCCTCCTGCCTCAATCTAGAATTGGCTGCAAATCATAAGAGAGAGTGCAATGCCCGTGTGCAGTGCCTACTCCCAGCTACCTCTCTGTCTTCCTTATGTAAATTAGAATTTGCAAGGGGGGACCAATGGCATTCTGCTCCTCCCACATAACCAGGAAGCCCTGTTGAACATGTCTGCCTGTGTTTTTGCAGGGACAGTGCCTTCTCTGCCCAAAAGGTGGCAGGAGAGCCTCACAACAAATGATGGGATCAACTGCTTAGTTAGAAACCCAGCATGGCAGTTACTGTGATGGAGTGCAAATTTAATGGAAGGTGTGCCTGAGGTGTCATTTCCAGAAATCCATGGAATTGTGATTGAGGGCCCAGCCTGATTGTTGGTGGATTTCTCTTCACATGCTACAGGTTCCTGCAAAGATTGTGGTGTTTGCCGGGAACGCACTGCAAAAAACAGGAAGATTTAAGGGTGTAAAAGGGACCTGTCAGAAGTGGGATTTGAACCCATGCCTCCATGAGGAGACCAGAAGGCTCAGCTACACTGAAGATCAAGCTCTCTTGAGTCTGGCGCCTTAGACCACTCGGCCATCCTGACGGCTCATGAGGGGGGCTTAGGTCTAACTCTTCTATCTGCACCTGCCAATGTTTCCACTTACAACCTTCACAGCAATGTCACAGGTGTAAAGGCCCCAACAGTACAACATAGCTTAAACAAAATAAAAATAGGCACAAGAACGACCCCCAGATGATGGATGCAGATAACTTTGTTTCGTCTTGCAAAGGTAAAGAAAGTTTCCCACGGCTCACTGTGTTCAAAGACCACCTCTTCTTAAACTTGCATTCAGATAATAAGGTTTTAGAGTGTGCACATAAAAGCAGCCAACGCTCAGTGTTTCTGCCCGGTCTCGAACTGGGGACCTTTCACGTGTTAGGCGAACGTGATGACCACTACACTACAGAAACGACCTTGCTGCTTGCTACTGTTAAAGCAAAGTTCCTCTCAAGGCTTCATCCTACTTCTATTCTGCTGTATCAGCAGCGGCTCAGAATGTGCAGAACAAGTGTGAAAACCTCAGAGATATCATCCAACATGCTTGCAATTAGACGTATTCAAAATTTACTTGTGCAGGCATCGACAGACAAATATCTGATGCCTAAATGTCTGCGAGTACAGCTTGGGAAAGCATCACCTGGGACACACTGAGACTAAGCAGGTAAGCAGAAAAAGCACGGTGATCCATTTTTCTACTGAGGTTAGGAATATGTTAAGCAAAAAATCAACCGAGTATTACTATAAATAGTCAGGCATAGTGCATTTTTAGTAGGATTTGTATGTTTAGCTCTAAAAAAGGGCTCGTCCGGGATTTGAACCCGGGACCTCTCGCACCCTAAGCGAGAATCATACCCCTAGACCAACGAGCCACGCAAGAGTCACCTCTGACACGGCTCCAGGGGTTAGTGGCAGCTAGTCGGTGAATGCTTCACCCAAAGCAAGCAACTGCACATGTTGCTCTCTTCTGCAATATGATTGCTGTCTTTTCCATGGCCGTTATCAAACAAGAAATTAAAAAGCCTCTGTCCTTCAGACAGTTTGTTTTCTCTAAGTGTCTGCTTGTGGTGAGGACAAGAAAAGCATTTCTGCTCTCATTCCTTGCTTTCATGAAGTAGGCCCACCCTTCAGAGCAAAGGGCGAGCAAGCGAATGGCGCAAGCTATCGTCACTTCTCTTTTCGAGCTGTCACTGAGATCCCTGGAGCACACTACGTCAGGTTGGTGAGGGATAGACAGCCTCTATTATCTCAGCTTTCCTATAAAGTCAGCCAGTAAAGGCAAACACTGTTAAAAACAGCAAACCGCTGTTTCTGCTCGGTCTCGAACCAGGGACCTTTCGCGTGTAAGGCGAACGTGATCACCACTACACTACAGAAACAGACACTAACTCAGGAATCTTGTTGGCATGTATTGGGCTGGAATGCACAGACTAAGGGCCAATGTCCTTGTAGCTCAAAGTTGGGCTCTCCTTACCCGGTCTCTATTTCTTTGGAAGACAGGAATGAGGACCACTTTTATTCCAAGAGGCAATTTTGAAACCATATCCTGAAATTACACTAGAAAAACACTATGCATGTAATGTTCCTACCATGCTGGTCTGGCCCAGAAAAGCAGTTGCAAAGAAGTCCTGCACTCCTTTATCACGCCACAAGTGGAAAATAGCGTGCAGGGTAAGGAACTTTCTCGACATACACAGCGTCTTATAGCATTGAAAAGAAGAAATGCTCCTATATTACAAGCATCCTGAAAATGTCCACAGCATGGGCTCGTCCGGGATTTGAACCCGGGACTTCTCGCACCCAAAGCGAGAATCATACCCCTAGACCAACGAGCCTGAGTGGCCAGGAGACATTTTGAACAATTTCTGAAGCGTCTTTCAGAAAAAAGCAGGGCTATTTGGCTAGTCTCCCTCTAAGTGAGCCTCACAACGTCATGTTTTCTCTCAAGTTGTTGTTTTTTCACTCTAGCAAGAAAGGGGGCAGCCAATCTCCTATCAGCCAGTGAGCAGAAAAAAGGCACAGATGAGAACAGCAAGCACTTTCTGGCAATTGTTCTCCTCTGCAAGTCCTGGACCCTTGCCCCATAGACTTCCACACCAGAAGCAATGAAGGGCCCACCATTTCCTGCGCCTGAGAAAGAGGGGTTTGATATTTGGATTCAAACGCGCTCGCTCAGCGCTCGATCAGGCGAGATTTATATGAGTGGCTCACAGGCCTGAAACACTCACCTGGGAGACCCAGAGTGGCTGACTTCTCAGTGTAGCCATTGTTGGGTGAGTCACCTCCTTTCCTCCTGCCTCAATCTAGAATTGGCTGCAAATCATAAGAGAGAGTGCAATGCCCGTGTGCAGTGCCTACTCCCAGCTACCTCTCTGTCTTCCTTATGTAAATTAGAATTTGCAAGGGGGGACCAATGGCATTCTGCTCCTCCCACATAACCAGGAAGCCCTGTTGAACACGTCTGCCTGTGTTTTTGCAGGGACAGTGCCTTCTCTGCCCAAAAGGTGGCAGGAGAGCCTCACAACAAATGATGGGATCAACTGCTTAGTTAGAAACCCAGCATGGCAGTTACTGTGATGGAGTGCAAATTTAATGGAAGGTGTGCCTGAGGTGTCATTTCCAGAAATCCATGGAATTGTGATTGAGGGCCCAGCCTGATTGTTGGTGGATTTCTCTTCACATGCTACAGGTTCCTGCAAAGATTGTGGTGTTTGCCGGGAACGCACTGCAAAAAACAGGAAGATTTACGGGTGTAAAAGGGACCCGTCAGAAGTGGGATTTGAACCCACGCCTCCATGAGGAGACCAGAAGGCTCAGCTACACTGAAGATCAAGCTTTCTTGAGTCTGGCGCCTTAGACCACTCGGCCATCCTGACGGCTCATGAGGTGGGCTTAGGTCTAACTCTTCTATCTGCACCTGCCAATGTTTCCACTTACAACCTTCACAGCAATGTCACAGGTGTAAAGGCCCCAACAGTACAACATAGCTTAAACAAAATAAAAATAGGCACAAGAACGACCCCCAGATGATGGATGCAGATAACTTTGTTTCGTCTTGCAAAGGTAAAGAAAGTTTCCCACGGCTCACTGTGTTCAAAGACCACCTCTTCTTAAACTTGCATTCAGATAATAAGGTTTTAGAGTGTGCTCATAAAAGCAGCCAACGCTCAGTGTTTCTGCCCGGTCTCGAACTGGGGACCTTTCGCGTGTTAGGCGAACGTGATGACCACTACACTACAGAAACGCCCTTGCTGCTTGCTACTGTTAAAGCAAAGTTCCTCTCAAGGCTTCATCCTACTTCTATTCTGCTGTATCAGCAGCGGCTCAGAATGTGCAGAACAAGTGTGAAAACCTCAGAGATATCATCCAACATGCTTGCAATTAGACGTATTCAAAATTTACTTGTGCAGGCATCGACAGACAAATATCTGATGCCTAAATGTCTGCGAGTACAGCTTGGGAAAGCATCACCTGGGACACACTGAGACTAAGCAGGTAGGCAGAAAAAGCACGGTGATCCATTTTTCTACTGAGGTTAGGAATATGTTAAGCAAAAAATCAACCGAGTATTACTAGAAATAGTCAGGCATAGTGCATTTTTAGTACGATTTGTATGTTTAGCTCTAAAAAAGGGCTCGTCCGGGATTTGGACCTCTCGCACCCTAAGCGAGAATCATACCCCTAGACCAACGAGCCACGCAAGAGTCACCTCTGACACGGCTCCAGGGGTTAGTGGCAGCTAGTCGGTGAATGCTTCACCCAAAGCAAGCAACTGCACATGTTGCTCTCTTCTGCAATATGATTGCTGTCTTTTCCATGGCCGTCATCAAACAAGAAATTAAAAAGCCTCTGTCCTTCAGACAGTTTGTTTTCTCTAAGTGTCTGCTTGCGGTGAGGACAAGAAAAGCATTTCTGCTCTCATTCCTTGCTTTCATGAAGTAGGCCCACCCTTCAGAGCAAAGGGCGAGCAAGCGAATGGCGCAAGCTATCGTCACTTCTCTTTTCGAGCTGTCACTGAGATCCCTGGAGCACACTACGTCAGGTTGGTGAGGGATAGACAGCCTCTATTATCTCAGCTTTCCTATGAAGTCAGCCAGTAAAGGCAAACACTGTTAAAAACAGCAAACCGCTGTTTCTGCCCGGTCTCGAACCAGGGACCTTTCGCGTGTAAGGCGAACGTGATAACCACTACACTACAGAAACAGACACTAACTCAGGAATCTTGTTGGCATGTATTGGGCTGGAATGCACAGACTATGGGCCAATGTCCTTGTAGCTCAAAGTTGGGCTCTCCTTACCCGGTCTCTATTTCTTTGGAAGACAGGAATGAGGACCACTTTTATTCCAAGAGGCGATTTTGAAACCATATCCTGAAATTACACTAGAAAAACACTATGCATGTAATGTTCCTACCATGCTGGTCTGGCCCAGAAAAGCAGTTGCAAAGAAGTCCTGCACTCCTTTATCACGCCACAAGTGGAAAATAGCGTGCAGGGTAAGGAACTTTCTCGACATACACAGCGTCTTATAGCATTGAAAAGAAGAAATGCTCCTATATTACAAGCATCCTGAAAATGTCCACAGCATGGGCTCGTCCGGGATTTGAACCCGGGACCTCTCGCACCCAAAGCGAGAATCATACCCCTAGACCAACGAGCCTGAGTGGCCAGGAGACATTTTGAACAATTTCTGAAGCGTCTTTCAGAAAAAAGCAGGGCTATTTGGCTAGTCTCCCTCTAAGTGAGCCTCACAACGTCATGTTTTCTCTCAAGTTGTTGGTTTTTTCACTCTAGCAAGAAAGGGGACAGCCAATCTCCTATCAGCCAGTGAGCAGAAAAAAGGCACAGATGAGAACAGCAAGCGCTTTCTGGCAATTGTTCTCCTCTGCAAGTCCTGGACCCTTGCCCCATAGACTTCCACACCAGAAGCAATGAAGGGCCCACCATTTCCTGCGCCTGAGAAAGAGGGGTTTGATATTTGGATTCAAACGCGCTCGCTCAGCGCTCGATCAGGCTCGATCAGGCGAGATTTATATGAGTGGCTCACTGGCCTGAAACACTCACCTGGGAGACCCAGAGTGGGTGACTTCTCAGTATAGCCATTGTTGGGCGAGTCACCTCCTTTCCTCCTGCCTCAATCTAGAATTGGCTGCAAATCATAAGAGAGAGTGCAATGCCCGTGTGCAGTGCCTACTCCCAGCTACCTCTCTGTCTTCCTTATGTAAATTAGAATTTGCAAGGGGGGACCAATGGCATTCTGCTCCTCCCACACAACCAGGAAGCCCTGTTGAACATGTCTGCCTGTGTTTTTGCAGGGACAGTGCCTTCTCTGCCCAAAAGGTGGCAGGAGAGCCTCACAACAAATGATGGGATCAACTGCTTAGTTAGAAACCCAGCATGGCAGTTACTGTGATGGAGTGCAAATTTAATGGAAGGTGTGCCTGAGGTGTCATTTCCAGAAATCCATGGAATTGTGATTGAGGGCCCAGCCTGATTGTTGGTGGATTTCTCTTCACATGCTACAGGTTCCTGCAAAGATTGTGGTGTTTGCCGGGAACGCACTGCAAAAAACAGGATGATTTATGGGTGTAAAAGGGACCTGTCAGAAGTGGGAATTGAACCCACGCCTCCATGAGGAGACCAGAAGGCTCAGCTACACTGAAGATCAAGCTCTCTTGAGTCTGGCGCCTTTGACCACTCGGCCATCCTGACGGCTCATGAGGGGGGCTTAGGTCTAACTCTTCTATCTGCACCTGCCAATGTTTCCACTTACAACCTTCACAGCAATGTCACAGGTGTAAAGGCCCCAACAATACAACATAGCTTAAACAAAATAAAAATAGGCACAAGAACGACCCCCAGATGATGGATGCAGATAACTTTGTTTCGTCTTGCAAAGGTAAAGAAAGTTTCCCACGGCTCAATGTGTTCAAAGACCACCTCTTCTTAAACTTGCATTCAGATAATAAGGTTTTAGAGTGTGCACATAAAAGCAGCCAACGCTCAGTGTTTCTGCCCGGTCTCGAACCGGGGACCTTTCGCGTGTTAGGCGAACGTGATGAAACGACCTTGCTGCTTGCTACTGTTAAAGCAAAGTTCCTCTCAAGGCTTCACCCTACTTCTATTCTGCTGTATCAGCAGCGGCTCAGAATGTGCAGAACAAGTGTGAAAACCTCAGAGATATCATCCAACATGCTTGCAATTAGACGTATTCAAAATTTACTTGTGCAGGCATCGACAGACAAATATCTGATGCCTAAATGTCTGCGAGTACAGCTTGGGAAAGCATCACCTGGGACACACTGAGACTAAGCAGGTAGGCAGAAAAAGCACGGTGATCCATTTTTCTTCTGAGGTTAGGAATATGTTGCGCAACAATGCACCGAGTATTACTAGAAATAGTCAGGCATAGTGCATTTTTAGTACGATTTGTATGTTTAGCTCTAAAAAGGGCTCGTCCGGGATTTGAACCCGGGACCTCTCGCACCCTAAGCGAGAATCATACCCCTAGACCAACGAGCCACGCAAGAGTCACCTCTGACACGGCTCCAGGGGTTAGTGGCAGCTAGTCGGTGAATGCTTCACCCAAAGCAAGCAACTGCACATGTTGCTCTCTTCTGCAATATGATTGCTGTCTTTTCCATGGCCGTCATCAAACAAGAAATTAAAAAGCCTCTGTCCTTCAGACAGTTTGTTTTCTCTAAGTGTCTGCTTGTGGTGAGGACAAGAAAAGCATTTCTGCTCTCATTCCTTGCTTTCATGAAGTAGGCCCACCCTTCAGAGCAAAGGGCGAGCAAGCGAATGGCGCAAGCTATCGTCACTTCTCTTTTCGAGCTGTCACTGAGATCCCTGGAGCACACTACGTCAGGTTGGTGAGGGATAGACAGCCTCTATTATCTCAGCTTTCCTATAAAGTCAGCCAGTAAAGGTAAACACTGTTAAAAACAGCAAACCGCTGTTTCTGCCCGGTCTCGAACCAGGGACCTTTCGCGTGTAAGGCGAACGTGATAACCACTACACTACAGAAACAGACACTAACTCAGGAATCTTGTTGGCATGTATTGGGCTGGAATGCACAGACTAAGGGCCAATGTCCTTGTAGCTCAAAGTTGGGCTCTCCTTACCCGGTCTCTATTTCTTTGGAAGACAGGAATGAGGACCACTTTTATTCCAAGAGGCGATTTTGAAACCATATCCTGAAATTACACTAGAAAAACACTATGCATGTAATGTTCCTACCATGCTGGTCTGGCCCAGAAAAGCAGTTGCAAAGAAGTCCTGCACTCCTTTATCACGCCACAAGTGGAAAATAGCGTGCAGGGTAAGGAACTTTCTCGACATACACAGCGTCTTATAGCATTGAAAAGAAGAAATGCTCCTATATTACAAGCATCCTGAAAATGTCCACAGCATGGGCTCGTCCGGGATTTGAACCCGGGACCTCTTGCACCCAAAGCGAGAATCATACCCCTAGACCAACGAGCCTGAGTGGCCAGGAGACATTTTGAACAATTTCTGAAGCGTCTTTCAGAAAAAAGCAGGGCTATTTGGCTAGTCTCCCTCTAAGTGAGCCTCACAACGTCATGTTTTCTCTCAAGTTGTTGTTTTTTCACTCTAGCAAGAAAGGGGGCAGCCAATCTCCTATCAGCCAGTGAGCAGAAAAAAGGCACAGATGAGAACAGCAAGCACTTTCTGGCAATTGTTCTCCTCTGCAAGTCCTGGACCCTTGCCCCATAGACTTCCACACCAGAAGCAATGAAGGGCCCACCATTTCCTGCGCCTGAGAAAGAGGGGTTTGATATTTGGATTCAAACGCGCTCGCTCAGCGCTCGATCAGGCGAGATTTATATGAGTGGCTCACAGGCCTGAAACACTCACCTGGGAGACCCAGAGTGGCTGACTTCTCAGTGTAGCCATTGTTGGGTGAGTCACCTCCTTTCCTCCTGCCTCAATCTAGAATTGGCTGCAAATCATAAGAGAGAGTGCAATGCCCGTGTGCAGTGCCTACTCCCAGCTACCTCTCTGTCTTCCTTATGTAAATTAGAATTTGCAAGGGGGGACCAATGGCATTCTGCTCCTCCCACATAACCAGGAAGCCCTGTTGAACACGTCTGCCTGTGTTTTTGCAGGGACAGTGCCTTCTCTGCCCAAAAGGTGGCAGGAGAGCCTCACAACAAATGATGGGATCAACTGCTTAGTTAGAAACCCAGCATGGCAGTTACTGTGATGGAGTGCAAATTTAATGGAAGGTGTGCCTGAGGTGTCATTTCCAGAAATCCATGGAATTGTGATTGAGGGCCCAGCCTGATTGTTGGTGGATTTCTCTTCACATGCTACAGGTTCCTGCAAAGATTGTGGTGTTTGCCGGGAACGCACTGCAAAAAACAGGAAGATTTACGGGTGTAAAAGGGACCTGTCAGAAGTGGGATTTGAACCCACGCCTCCATGAGGAGACCAGAAGGCTCAGCTACACTGAAGATCAAGCTCTCTTGAGTCTGGCGCCTTAGACCACTCGGCCATCCTGACGGCTCATGAGGGGGGCTTAGGTCTAACTCTTCTATCTGCACCTGCCAATGTTTCCACTTACAACCTTCACAGCAATGTCACAGGTGTAAAGGCCCCAACAGTACAACATAGCTTAAACAAAATAAAAATAGGCACAAGAACGACCCCCAGATGATGGATGCAGATAACTTTGTTTCGTCTTGCAAAGGTAAAGAAAGTTTCCCACGGCTCACTGTGTTCAAAGACCACCTCTTCTTAAACTTGCATTCAGATAATAAGGTTTTAGAGTGTGCTCATAAAAGCAGCCAACGCTCAGTGTTTCTGCCCGGTCTCGAACTGGGGACCTTTCGCGTGTTAGGCGAACGTGATGACCACTACACTACAGAAACGACCTTGCTGCTTGCTACTGTTAAAGCAAAGTTCCTCTCAAGGCTTCATCCTACTTCTATTCTGCTGTATCAGCAGCGGCTCAGAATGTGCAGAACAAGTGTGAAAACCTCAGAGATATCATCCAACATGCTTGCAATTAGACGTATTCAAAATTTACTTGTGCAGGCATCGACAGACAAATATCTGATGCCTAAATGTCTGCGAGTACAGCTTGGGAAAGCATCACCTGGGACACACTGAGACTAAGCAGGTAGGCAGAAAAAGCACGGTGATCCATTTTTCTACTGAGGTTAGGAATATGTTAAGCAAAAAATCAACCGAGTATTACTAGAAATAGTCAGGCATAGTGCATTTTTAGTACGATTTGTATGTTTAGCTCTAAAAAAGGGCTCGTCCGGGATTTGGACCTCTCGCACCCTAAGCGAGAATCATACCCCTAGACCAACGAGCCACGCAAGAGTCACCTCTGACACGGCTCCAGGGGTTAGTGGCAGCTAGTCGGTGAATGCTTCACCCAAAGCAAGCAACTGCACATGTTGCTCTCTTCTGCAATATGATTGCTGTCTTTTCCATGGCCGTCATCAAACAAGAAATTAAAAAGCCCCTGTCCTTCAGACAGTTTGTTTTCTCTAAGTGTCTGCTTGTGGTGAGGACAAGAAAAGCATTTCTGCTCTCATTCCTTGCTTTCATGAAGTAGGCCCACCCTTCAGAGCAAAGGGCGAGCAAGCGAATGGCGCAAGCTATCGTCACTTCTCTTTTCGAGCTGTCACTGAGATCCCTGGAGCACACTACGTCAGGTTGGTGAGGGATAGACAGCCTCTATTATCTCAGCTTTCCTATAAAGTCAGCCAGTAAAGGTAAACACAGCAAACCGCTGTTTCTGCCCGGTCTCGAACCAGGGACCTTTCGCGTGTAAGGGGAACGTGATAACCACTACACTACAGAAACAGACACTAACTCAGGAATCTTGTTGGCATGTATTGGGCTGGAATGCACAGACTAAGGGCCAATGTCCTTGTAGCTCAAAGTTGGGCTCTCCTTACCCGGTCTCTATTTCTTTGGAAGACAGGAATGAGGACCACTTTTATTCCAAGAGGCGATTTTGAAACCATATCCTGAAATTACACTAGAAAAACACTATGCATGTAATGTTCCTACCATGCTGGTCTGGCCCAGAAAAGCAGTTGCAAAGAAGTCCTGCACTTCTTTATCACGCCACAAGTGGAAAATAGCGTGCAGGGTAAGGAACTTTCTCGACATACACAGCGTCTTATAGCATTGAAAAGAAGAAATGCTCCTATATTACAAGCATCCTGAAAATGTCCACAGCATGGGCTCGTCCGGGATTTGAACCCGGGACCTCTCACACCCAAAGCGAGAATCATACCCCTAGACCAACGAGCCTGAGTGGCCAGGAGACATTTTGAACAATTTCTGAAGCGTCTTCCAGAAAAAAGCAGGGCTATTTGGCTAGTCTCCCTCTAAGTGAGCCTCACAACGTCATGTTTTCTCTCAAGTTGTTGTTTTTTCACTCTAGCAAGAAAGGGGGCAGCCAATCTCCTATCAGCCAGTGAGCAGAAAAAAGGCACAGATGAGAACAGCAAGCACTTTCTGGCAATTGTTCTCCTCTGCAAGTCCTGGACCCTTGCCCCATAGACTTCCACACCAGAAGCAATGAAGGGCCCACCATTTCCTGCGCCTGAGAAAGAGGGGTTTGATATTTGGATTCAAACGCGCTCGCTCAGCGCTCGCTCAGGCTCGATCAGGCGAGATTTATATGAGTGGCTCACAGGCCTGAAACACTCACCTGGGAGACCCAGAGTGGCTGACTTCTCAGTATAGCCATTGTTGGGCGAGTCACCTCCTTTCCTCCTGCCTCAATCTAGAATTGGCTGCAAATCATAAGAGAGAGTGCAATGCCCGTGTGCAGTGCCTACTCCCAGCTACCTCTCTGTCTTCCTTATGTAAATTAGAATTTGCAAGGGGGGACCAATGGCATTCTGCTCCTCCCACATAACCAGGAAGCCCTGTTGAACATGTCTGCCTGTGTTTTTGCAGGGACAGTGCCTTCTCTGCCCAAAAGGTGGCAGGAGAGCCTCACAACAAATGATGGGATCAACTGCTTAGTTAGAAACCCAGCATGGCAGTTACTGTGATGGAGTGCAAATTTAATGGAAGGTGTGCCTGAGGTGTCATTTCCAGAAATCCATGGAATTGTGATTGAGGGCCCAGCCTGATTGTTGGTGGATTTCTCTTCACATGCTACAGGTTCCTGCAAAGATTGTGGTGTTTGCCGGGAACGCACTGCAAAAAACAGGAAGATTTACGGGTGTAAAAGTGACCTGTCAGAAGTGGGATTTGAACCCACGCCTCCATGAGGAGACCAGAAGGCTCAGCTACACTGAAGATCAAGCTCTCTTGAGTCTGGCGCCTTAGACCACTCGGCCATCCTGACGGCTCATGAGGGGGGCTTAGGTCTAACTCTTCTATCTGCACCTGCCAATGTTTCCACTTACAACCTTCACAGCAATGTCACAGGTGTAAAGGCCCCAACAATACAACATAGCTTAAACAAAATAAAAATAGGCACAAGAACGACCCCCAGATGATGGATGCAGATAACTTTGTTTCGTCTTGCAAAGGTAAAGAAAGTTTCCCACGGCTCACTGTGTTCAAAGACCACCTCTTCTTAAACTTGCATTCAGATAATAAGGTTTTAGAGTGTGCACATAAAAGCAGCCAACGCTCAGTGTTTCTGCCCGGTCTCGAACCGGGGACCTTTCGCGTGTTAGGCGAACGTGATGACCACTACACTACAGAAACGACCTTGCTGCTTGCTACTGTTAAAGCAAAGTTCCTCTCAAGGCTTCATCCTACTTCTATTCTGCTGTATCAACAGCGGCTCAGAATGTGCAGAACAAGTGTGAAAACCTCAGAGATATCATCCAACATGCTTGCAATTAGACGTATTCAAAATTTACTTGTGCAGGCATCGACAGACAAATATCTGATGCCTAAATGTCTGCGAGTACAGCTTGGGAAAGCATCACCTGGGACACACTGAGACTAAGCAGGTAGGCAGAAAAAGCACGGTGATCCATTTTTCTTCTGAGGTTAGGAATATGTTGCGCAACAATGCACCGAGTATTACTAGAAATAGTCAGGCATAGTGCATTTTTAGTACGATTTGTATGTTTAGCTCTAAAAAGGGCTCGTCTGGGATTTGAACCCGGGACCTCTCGCACCCTAAGCGAGAATCATACCCCTAGACCAACGAGCCACGCAAGAGTCACCTCTGACACGGCTCCAGGGGTTAGTGGCAGCTAGTCGGTGAATGCTTCACCCAAAGCAAGCAACTGCACATGTTGCTCTCTTCTGCAATATGATTGCTGTCTTTTCCATGGCCGTCATCAAACAAGAAATTAAAAAGCCTCTGTCCTTCAGACAGTTTGTTTTCTCTAAGTGTCTGCTTGTGGTGAGGACAAGAAAAGCATTTCTGCTCCCATTCCTTGCTTTCATGAAGTAGGCCCACCCTTCAGAGCAAAGGGCGAGCAAGCGAATGGCGCAAGCTATCGTCACTTCTCTTTTCGAGCTGTCACTGAGATCCCTGGAGCACACTACGTCAGGTTGGTGAGGGATAGACAGCCTCTATTATCTCAGCTTTCCTATGAAGTCAGCCAGTAAAGGTAAACACTGTTAAAAACAGCAAACCGCTGTTTCTGCCCGGTCTCGAAGCAGGGACCTTTCGCGTGTAAGGCAAACGTGATAACCACTACACTACAGAAACAGACACTAACTCAGGAATCTTGTTGGCATGTATTGGGCTGGAATGCACAGACTAAGGGCCAATGTCCTTGTAGCTCAAAGTTGGGCTCTCCTTACCCGGTCTCTATTTCTTTGGAAGACAGGAATGAGGACCACTTTTATTCCAAGAGGCGATTTTGAAACCATATCCTGAAATTACACTAGAAAAACACTATGCATGTAATGTTCCTACCATGCTGGTCTGGCCCAGAAAAGCAGTTGCAAAGAAGTCCTGCACTCCTTTATCACGCCACAAGTGGAAAATAGCGTGCAGGGTAAGGAACTTTCTCGACATACACAGCGTCTTATAGCATTGAAAAGAAGAAATGCTCCTATATTACAAGCATCCTGAAAATGTCCACAGCATGGGCTCTTCCGGGATTTGAACCCGGGACCTCTCGCACCCAAAGCGAGAATCATACCCCTAGACCAACGAGCCTGAGTGGCTAGGAGACATTTTGAACAATTTCTGAAGCGTCTTTCAGAAAAAAGCAGGGCTATTTGGCTAGTCTCCCTCTAAGTGAGCCTCACAACGTCATGTTTTCTCTCAAGTTGTTGTTTTTTCACTCTAGCAAGAAAGGGGGCAGCCAATCTCCTATCAGCCAGTGAGCAGAAAAAAGGCACTGATGAGAACAGCAAGCACTTTCTGGCAATTGTTCTCCTCTGCAAGTCCTGTACCCTTGCCCCATAGACTTCCACACCAGAAGCAATGAAGGGCCCACCATTTCCTGCGCCTGAGAAAGAGGGGTTTGATATTTGGATTCAAACGCGCTCGATCAGGCGAGATCAGGCGAGATTTATATGAGTGGCTCACAGGCCTGAAACACTCACCTGGGAGACCCAGAGTGGCTGACTTCTCAGTATAGCCATTGTTGGGCGAGTCACCTCCTTTCCTCCTGCCTCAATCTAGAATTGGCTGCAAATCATAAGAGAGAGTGCAATGCCCGTGTGCAGTGCCTACTCCCAGCTACCTCTCTGTCTTCCTTATGTAAATTAGAATTTGCAAGGGGGGACCAATGGCATTCTGCTCCTCCCACATAACCAGGAAGCCCTGTTGAACATGTCTGCCTGTGTTTTTGCAGGGACAGTGCCTTCTCTGCCCAAAAGGTGGCAGGAGAGCCTCACAACAAATGATGGGATCAACTGCTTAGTTAGAAACCCAGCATGGCAGTTACTGTGATGGAGTGCAAATTTAATGGAAGGTGTGCCTGAGGTGTCATTTCCAGAAATCCATGGAATTGTGATTGAGGGCCCAGCCTGATTGTTGGTGGATTTCTCTTCACATGCTACAGGTTCCTGCAAAGATTGTGGTGTTTGCCGGGAACGCACTGCAAAAAACAGGAAGATTTACGGTTGTAAAAGGGACCTGTCAGAAGTGGGATTTGAACCCACGCCTCCATGAGGAGACCAGAAGGCTCAGCTACACTGAAGATCAAGCTCTCTTGAGTCTGGTGCCTTAGACCACTCGGCCATCCTGACGGCTCATGAGGGGGGCTTAGGTCTAACTCTTCTATCTGCACCTGCCAATGTTTCCACTTACAACCTTCACAGCAATGTCACAGGTGTAAAGGCCACAACAATACAACATAGCTTAAACAAAATAAAAATAGGCACAAGAACGACCCCCAGATGATGGATGCAGATAACTTTGTTTCGTCTTGCAAAGGTAAAGAAAGTTTCCCACGGCTCACTGTGTTCAAAGACCACCTCTTCTTAAACTTGCATTCAGATAATAAGGTTTTAGAGTGTGCACATAAAAGCAGCCAACGCTCAGTGTTTCTGCCCGGTCTCAAACCGGGGACCTTTCGCGTGTTATGCGAACGTGATGACCACTACACTATAGAAACGACCTTGCTGCTTGCTACTGTTAAAGCAAAGTTCCTCTCAAGGCTTCACCCTACTTCTATTCTGCTGTATCAGCAGCGGCTCAGAATGTGCAGAACAAGTGTGAAAACCTCAGAGATATCATCCAACATGCTTGCAATTAGACGTATTCAAAATTTACTTGTGCAGGCATCGACAGACAAATATCTGATGCCTAAATGCCTAAATGCCTAAATGTCTGCGAGTACAGCTTGGGAAAGCATCACACACTGAGACTAAGCAGGTAGGCAGAAAAAGCACGGGGATCCATTTTTCTTCTGAGGTTAGGAATATGTTGCGCAACAATGCACCGAGTATTACTAGAAATAGTCAGGCATAGTGCATTTTTAGTACGATTTGTATGTTTAGCTCTAAAAAGGGCTCGTCCGGGATTTGAACCCAGGACCTCTCGCACCCTAAGCGAGAATCATACCCCTAGACCAACGAGCCACGCAAGAGACACCTCTGACACGGCTCCAGGGGTTAGTGGCAGCTAGTCGGTGAATGCTTCACCCAAAGCAAGCAACTGCACATGTTGCTCTCTTCTGCAATATGATTGCTGTCTTTTCCATGGCCGTCATCAAACAAGAAATTAAAAAGCCTCTGTCCTTCAGACAGTTTGTTTTCTCTAAGTGTCTGCTTGTGGTGAGGACAAGAAAAGCATTTCTGCTCTCATTCCTTGCTTTCATGAAGTAGGCCCACCCTTCAGAGCAAAGGGCGAGCAAGCGAATGGCGCAAGCTATCGTCACTTCTCTTTTCGAGCTGTCACTGAGATCCCTGGAGCACACTACGTCAGGTTGGTGAGGGATAGACAGCCTCTATTATCTCAGCTTTCCTATAAAGTCAGCCAGTAAAGGCAAACACTGTTAAAAACAGCAAACCGCTGTTTCTGCCCGGTCTCGAACCAGGGACCTTTCGCGTGTAAGGCAAACGTGATAACCACTACACT
The DNA here is from genome assembly GCF_964261635.1 of Lissotriton helveticus. Taxonomy (NCBI): domain Eukaryota; kingdom Metazoa; phylum Chordata; class Amphibia; order Caudata; family Salamandridae; genus Lissotriton; species Lissotriton helveticus. Next base: position 591,491,072 of record NC_136071.1, read on the forward strand.
ACAGAAACAGACACTAACTCAGGAATCTTGTTGGCATGTATTGGGCTGGAATGCACAGACTAAGGGCCAATGTCCTTGTAGCTCAAAGTTGGGCTCTCCTTACCCGGTCTCTATTTCTTTGGAAGACAGGAATGAGGACCACTTTTATTCCAAGAGGCAATTTTGAAACCATATCCTGAAATTACACTAGAAAAACACTATGCATGTAATGTTCCTACCATGCTGGTCTGGCCCAGAAAAGCAGTTGCAAAGAAGTCCTGCACTCCTTTATCACGCCACAAGTGGAAAATAGCGTGCAGGGTAAGGAACTTTCTCGACATACACAGCGTCTTATAGCATTGAAAAGAAGAAATGCTCCTATATTACAAGCATCCTGAAAATGTCCACAGCATGGGCTCGTCCGGGATTTGAACCCGGGACCTCTCGCACCCGAAGCGAGAATCATACCCCTAGACCAACGAGTCTGAGTGGCCAGGAGACATTTTGAACAATTTCTGAAGCGTCTTTCAGAAAAAAGCAGGGCTATTTGGCTAGTCTCCCTCTAAGTGAGCCTCACAACGTCATGTTTTCTCTCAAGTTGTTGTTTTTTCACTCTAGCAAGAAAGGGGGCAGCCAATCTCCTATCAGCCAGTGAGCAGAAAAAAGGCACTGATGAGAACAGCAAGCACTTTCTGGCAATTGTTCTCCTCTGCAAGTCCTGTACCCTTGCCCCATAGACTTCCACACCAGAAGCAATGAAGGGCCCACCATTTCCTGCGCCTGAGAAAGAGGGGTTTGATATTTGGATTCAAACGCGCTCGCTCAGCGCTCGATCAGGCTCAATCAGGCGAGATTTATATGAGTGGCTCACAGGCCTGAAACACTCACCTGGGAGACCCAGAGTGGCTGACTTCTCAGTATAGCCATTGTTGGGCGAGTCACCTCCTTTCCTCCTGCCTCAATCTAGAATTGGCTGCAAATCATAAGAGAGAGTGCAATGCCCGTGTGCAGTGCCTACTCCCAGCTACCTCTCTGTCTTCCTTATGTAAATTAGAATTTGCAAGGGGGGACCAATGGCATTCTGCTCCTCCCACATAACCAGGAAGCCCTGTTGAACATGTCTGCCTGTGTTTTTGCAGGGACAGTGCCTTCTCTGCCCAAAAGGTGGCAGGAGAGCCTCACAACAAATGATGGGATCAACTGCTTAGTTAGAAACCCAGCATGGCAGTTACTGTGATGGAGTGCAAATTTAATGGAAGGTGTGCCTGAGGTGTCATTTCCAGAAATCCATGGAATTGTGATTGAGGGCCCAGCCTGATTGTTGGTGGATTTCTCTTCACATGCTACAGGTTCCTGCAAAGATTGTGGTGTTTGCCGGGAACGCACTGCAAAAAACAGGAAGATTTACGGGTGTAAAAGGGACCTGTCAGAAGTGGGATTTGAACCCACGCCTCCATGAGGAGACCAGAAGGCTCAGCTACACTGAAGATCAAGCTCTCTTGAGTCTGGCGCCTTAGACCACTCGGCCATCCTGACGGCTCATGAGGGGGGCTTAGGTCTAACTCTTCTATCTGCACCTGCCAATGTTTCCACTTACAACCTTCACAGCAATGTCACAGGTGTAAAGGCCCCAACAATACAACATAGCTTAAACAAAATAAAAATAGGCACAAGAACGACCCCCAGATGATGGATGCAGATAACTTTGTTTCGTCTTGCAAAGGTAAAGAAAGTTTCCCACGGCTCACTGTGTTCAAAGACCACCTCTTCTTAAACTTGCATTCAGATAATAAGGTTTTAGAGTGTGCACATAAAAGCAGCCAACGCTCAGTGTTTCTGCCCGGTCTCGAACCGGGGACCTTTCGCGTGTTAGGCGAACGTGATGACCACTACACTACAGAAACGACCTTGCTGCTTGCTACTGTTAAAGCAAAGTTCCTCTCAAGGCTTCACCCTACTTCTATTCTGCTGTATCAGCAGCGGCTCAGAATGTGCAGAACAAGTGTGAAAACCTCAGAGATATCATCCAACATGCTTGCAATTAGACGTATTCAAAATTTACTTGTGCAGGCATCGACAGACAAATATCTGATGCCTAAATGTCTGCGAGTACAGCTTGGGAAAGCATCACCTGGGACACACTGAGACTAAGCAGGTAGGCAGAAAAAGCACGGTGATCCATTTTTCTTCTGAGGTTAGGAATATGTTGCGCAACAATGCACCGAGTATTACTAGAAATAGTCAGGCATAGTGCATTTTTAGTACGATTTGTATGTTTAGCTCTAAAAAGGGCTCGTCCGGGATTTGAACCCGGGACCTCTCGCACCCTAAGCGAGAATCATACCCCTAGACCAACGAGCCACGCAAGAGTCACCTCTGACACGGCTCCAGGGGTTAGTGGCAGCTAGTCGGTGAATGCTTCACCCAAAGCAAGCAACTGCACATGTTGCTCTCTTCTGCAATATGATTGCTGTCTTTTCCATGGCCGTCATCAAACAAGAAATTAAAAAGCCTCTGTCCTTCAGACAGTTTGTTTTCTCTAAGTGTCTGCTTGTGGTGAGGACAAGAAAAGCATTTCTGCTCTCATTCCTTGCTTTCATGAAGTAGGCCCACCCTTCAGAGCAAAGGGCGAGCAAGCGAATGGCGCAAGCTATCGTCACTTCTCTTTTCGAGCTGTCACTGAGATCCCTGGAGCACACTACGTCAGGTTGGTGAGGGATAGACAGCCTCTATTATCTCAGCTTTCCTATAAAGTCAGCCAGTAAAGGCAAACACTGTTAAAAACAGCAAACCGCTGTTTCTGCCCGGTCTCGAACCAGGGACCTTTCGCGTGTAAGGCAAACGTGATAACCACTACACTACAGAAACAGACACTAACTCAGGAATCTTGTTGGCATGTATTGGGCTGGAATGCACAGACTAAGGGCCAATGTCCTTGTAGCTCAAAGTTGGGCTCTCCTTACCCGGTCTCTATTTCTTTGGAAGACAGGAATGAGGACCACTTTTATTCCAAGAGGCGATTTTGAAACCATATCCTGAAATTACACTAGAAAAACACTATGCATGTAATGTTCCTACCATGCTGGTCTGGCCCAGAAAAGCAGTTGCAAAGAAGTCCTGCACTTCTTTATCACGCCACAAGTGGAAAATAGCGTGCAGGGTAAGGAACTTTCTCGACATACACAGCGTCTTATAGCATTGAAAAGAAGAAATGCTCCTATATTACAAGCATCCTGAAAATGTCCACAGCATGGGCTCGTCCGGGATTTGAACCCGGGACCTCTCACACCCAAAGCGAGAATCATACCCCTAGACCAACGAGCCTGAGTGGCCAGGAGACATTTTGAACAATTTCTGAAGCGTCTTCCAGAAAAAAGCAGGGCTATTTGGCTAGTCTCCCTCTAAGTGAGCCTCACAACGTCATGTTTTCTCTCAAGTTGTTGTTTTTTCACTCTAGCAAGAAAGGGGGCAGCCAATCTCCTATCAGCCAGTGAGCAGAAAAAAGGCACAGATGAGAACAGCAAGCACTTTCTGGCAATTGTTCTCCTCTGCAAGTCCTGGACCCTTGCCCCATAGACTTCCACACCAGAAGCAATGAAGGGCCCACCATTTCCTGCGCCTGAGAAAGAGGGGTTTGATATTTGGATTCAAACGCGCTCGCTCAGCGCTCGCTCAGGCTCGATCAGGCGAGATTTATATGAGTGGCTCACAGGCCTGAAACACTCACCTGGGAGACCCAGAGTGGCTGACTTCTCAGTATAGCCATTGTTGGGCGAGTCACCTCCTTTCCTCCTGCCTCAATCTAGAATTGGCTGCAAATCATAAGAGAGAGTGCAATGCCCGTGTGCAGTGCCTACTCCCAGCTACCTCTCTGTCTTCCTTATGTAAATTAGAATTTGCAAGGGGGGACCAATGGCATTCTGCTCCTCCCACATAACCAGGAAGCCCTGTTGAACATGTCTGCCTGTGTTTTTGCAGGGACAGTGCCTTCTCTGCCCAAAAGGTGGCAGGAGAGCCTCACAACAAATGATGGGATCAACTGCTTAGTTAGAAACCCAGCATGGCAGTTACTGTGATGGAGTGCAAATTTAATGGAAGGTGTGCCTGAGGTGTCATTTCCAGAAATCCATGGAATTGTGATTGAGGGCCCAGCCTGATTGTTGGTGGATTTCTCTTCACATGCTACAGGTTCCTGCAAAGATTGTGGTGTTTGCCGGGAACGCACTGCAAAAAACAGGAAGATTTACGGGTGTAAAAGTGACCTGTCAGAAGTGGGATTTGAACCCACGCCTCCATGAGGAGACCAGAAGGCTCAGCTACACTGAAGATCAAGCTCTCTTGAGTCTGGCGCCTTAGACCACTCGGCCATCCTGACGGCTCATGAGGGGGGCTTAGGTCTAACTCTTCTATCTGCACCTGCCAATGTTTCCACTTACAACCTTCACAGCAATGTCACAGGTGTAAAGGCCCCAACAATACAACATAGCTTAAACAAAATAAAAATAGGCACAAGAACGACCCCCAGATGATGGATGCAGATAACTTTGTTTCGTCTTGCAAAGGTAAAGAAAGTTTCCCACGGCTCACTGTGTTCAAAGACCACCTCTTCTTAAACTTGCATTCAGATAATAAGGTTTTAGAGTGTGCACATAAAAGCAGCCAACGCTCAGTGTTTCTGCCCGGTCTCGAACCGGGGACCTTTCGCGTGTTAGGCGAACGTGATGACCACTACACTACAGAAACGACCTTGCTGCTTGCTACTGTTAAAGCAAAGTTCCTCTCAAGGCTTCATCCTACTTCTATTCTGCTGTATCAACAGCGGCTCAGAATGTGCAGAACAAGTGTGAAAACCTCAGAGATATCATCCAACATGCTTGCAATTAGACGTATTCAAAATTTACTTGTGCAGGCATCGACAGACAAATATCTGATGCCTAAATGTCTGCGAGTACAGCTTGGGAAAGCATCACCTGGGACACACTGAGACTAAGCAGGTAGGCAGAAAAAGCACGGTGATCCATTTTTCTTCTGAGGTTAGGAATATGTTGCGCAACAATGCACCGAGTATTACTAGAAATAGTCAGGCATAGTGCATTTTTAGTACGATTTGTATGTTTAGCTCTAAAAAGGGCTCGTCTGGGATTTGAACCCGGGACCTCTCGCACCCTAAGCGAGAATCATACCCCTAGACCAACGAGCCACGCAAGAGTCACCTCTGACACGGCTCCAGGGGTTAGTGGCAGCTAGTCGGTGAATGCTTCACCCAAAGCAAGCAACTGCACATGTTGCTCTCTTCTGCAATATGATTGCTGTCTTTTCCATGGCCGTCATCAAACAAGAAATTAAAAAGCCTCTGTCCTTCAGACAGTTTGTTTTCTCTAAGTGTCTGCTTGTGGTGAGGACAAGAAAAGCATTTCTGCTCCCATTCCTTGCTTTCATGAAGTAGGCCCACCCTTCAGAGCAAAGGGCGAGCAAGCGAATGGCGCAAGCTATCGTCACTTCTCTTTTCGAGCTGTCACTGAGATCCCTGGAGCACACTACGTCAGGTTGGTGAGGGATAGACAGCCTCTATTATCTCAGCTTTCCTATGAAGTCAGCCAGTAAAGGTAAACACTGTTAAAAACAGCAAACCGCTGTTTCTGCCCGGTCTCGAAGCAGGGACCTTTCGCGTGTAAGGCAAACGTGATAACCACTACACTACAGAAACAGACACTAACTCAGGAATCTTGTTGGCATGTATTGGGCTGGAATGCACAGACTAAGGGCCAATGTCCTTGTAGCTCAAAGTTGGGCTCTCCTTACCCGGTCTCTATTTCTTTGGAAGACAGGAATGAGGACCACTTTTATTCCAAGAGGCGATTTTGAAACCATATCCTGAAATTACACTAGAAAAACACTATGCATGTAATGTTCCTACCATGCTGGTCTGGCCCAGAAAAGCAGTTGCAAAGAAGTCCTGCACTCCTTTATCACGCCACAAGTGGAAAATAGCGTGCAGGGTAAGGAACTTTCTCGACATACACAGCGTCTTATAGCATTGAAAAGAAGAAATGCTCCTATATTACAAGCATCCTGAAAATGTCCACAGCATGGGCTCTTCCGGGATTTGAACCCGGGACCTCTCGCACCCAAAGCGAGAATCATACCCCTAGACCAACGAGCCTGAGTGGCTAGGAGACATTTTGAACAATTTCTGAAGCGTCTTTCAGAAAAAAGCAGGGCTATTTGGCTAGTCTCCCTCTAAGTGAGCCTCACAACGTCATGTTTTCTCTCAAGTTGTTGTTTTTTCACTCTAGCAAGAAAGGGGGCAGCCAATCTCCTATCAGCCAGTGAGCAGAAAAAAGGCACTGATGAGAACAGCAAGCACTTTCTGGCAATTGTTCTCCTCTGCAAGTCCTGTACCCTTGCCCCATAGACTTCCACACCAGAAGCAATGAAGGGCCCACCATTTCCTGCGCCTGAGAAAGAGGGGTTTGATATTTGGATTCAAACGCGCTCGATCAGGCGAGATCAGGCGAGATTTATATGAGTGGCTCACAGGCCTGAAACACTCACCTGGGAGACCCAGAGTGGCTGACTTCTCAGTATAGCCATTGTTGGGCGAGTCACCTCCTTTCCTCCTGCCTCAATCTAGAATTGGCTGCAAATCATAAGAGAGAGTGCAATGCCCGTGTGCAGTGCCTACTCCCAGCTACCTCTCTGTCTTCCTTATGTAAATTAGAATTTGCAAGGGGGGACCAATGGCATTCTGCTCCTCCCACATAACCAGGAAGCCCTGTTGAACATGTCTGCCTGTGTTTTTGCAGGGACAGTGCCTTCTCTGCCCAAAAGGTGGCAGGAGAGCCTCACAACAAATGATGGGATCAACTGCTTAGTTAGAAACCCAGCATGGCAGTTACTGTGATGGAGTGCAAATTTAATGGAAGGTGTGCCTGAGGTGTCATTTCCAGAAATCCATGGAATTGTGATTGAGGGCCCAGCCTGATTGTTGGTGGATTTCTCTTCACATGCTACAGGTTCCTGCAAAGATTGTGGTGTTTGCCGGGAACGCACTGCAAAAAACAGGAAGATTTACGGTTGTAAAAGGGACCTGTCAGAAGTGGGATTTGAACCCACGCCTCCATGAGGAGACCAGAAGGCTCAGCTACACTGAAGATCAAGCTCTCTTGAGTCTGGTGCCTTAGACCACTCGGCCATCCTGACGGCTCATGAGGGGGGCTTAGGTCTAACTCTTCTATCTGCACCTGCCAATGTTTCCACTTACAACCTTCACAGCAATGTCACAGGTGTAAAGGCCACAACAATACAACATAGCTTAAACAAAATAAAAATAGGCACAAGAACGACCCCCAGATGATGGATGCAGATAACTTTGTTTCGTCTTGCAAAGGTAAAGAAAGTTTCCCACGGCTCACTGTGTTCAAAGACCACCTCTTCTTAAACTTGCATTCAGATAATAAGGTTTTAGAGTGTGCACATAAAAGCAGCCAACGCTCAGTGTTTCTGCCCGGTCTCAAACCGGGGACCTTTCGCGTGTTATGCGAACGTGATGACCACTACACTATAGAAACGACCTTGCTGCTTGCTACTGTTAAAGCAAAGTTCCTCTCAAGGCTTCACCCTACTTCTATTCTGCTGTATCAGCAGCGGCTCAGAATGTGCAGAACAAGTGTGAAAACCTCAGAGATATCATCCAACATGCTTGCAATTAGACGTATTCAAAATTTACTTGTGCAGGCATCGACAGACAAATATCTGATGCCTAAATGCCTAAATGCCTAAATGTCTGCGAGTACAGCTTGGGAAAGCATCACACACTGAGACTAAGCAGGTAGGCAGAAAAAGCACGGGGATCCATTTTTCTTCTGAGGTTAGGAATATGTTGCGCAACAATGCACCGAGTATTACTAGAAATAGTCAGGCATAGTGCATTTTTAGTACGATTTGTATGTTTAGCTCTAAAAAGGGCTCGTCCGGGATTTGAACCCAGGACCTCTCGCACCCTAAGCGAGAATCATACCCCTAGACCAACGAGCCACGCAAGAGACACCTCTGACACGGCTCCAGGGGTTAGTGGCAGCTAGTCGGTGAATGCTTCACCCAAAGCAAGCAACTGCACATGTTGCTCTCTTCTGCAATATGATTGCTGTCTTTTCCATGGCCGTCATCAAACAAGAAATTAAAAAGCCTCTGTCCTTCAGACAGTTTGTTTTCTCTAAGTGTCTGCTTGTGGTGAGGACAAGAAAAGCATTTCTGCTCTCATTCCTTGCTTTCATGAAGTAGGCCCACCCTTCAGAGCAAAGGGCGAGCAAGCGAATGGCGCAAGCTATCGTCACTTCTCTTTTCGAGCTGTCACTGAGATCCCTGGAGCACACTACGTCAGGTTGGTGAGGGATAGACAGCCTCTATTATCTCAGCTTTCCTATAAAGTCAGCCAGTAAAGGCAAACACTGTTAAAAACAGCAAACCGCTGTTTCTGCCCGGTCTCGAACCAGGGACCTTTCGCGTGTAAGGCAAACGTGATAACCACTACACTACAGAAACAGACACTAACTCAGGAATCTTGTTGGCATGTATTGGGCTGGAATGCACAGACTAAGGGCCAATGTCCTTGTAGCTCAAAGTTGGGCTCTCCTTACCCGGTCTCTATTTCTTTGGAAGACAGGAATGAGGACCACTTTTATTCCAAGAGGCAATTTTGAAACCATATCCTGAAATTACACTAGAAAAACACTATGCATGTAATGTTCCTACCATGCTGGTCTGGCCCAGAAAAGCAGTTGCAAAGAAGTCCTGCACTCCTTTATCACGCCACAAGTGGAAAATAGCGTGCAGGGTAAGGAACTTTCTCGACATACACAGCGTCTTATAGCATTGAAAAGAAGAAATGCTCCTATATTACAAGCATCCTGAAAATGTCCACAGCATGGGCTCGTCCGGGATTTGAACCCGGGACCTCTCGCACCCGAAGCGAGAATCATACCCCTAGACCAACGAGTCTGAGTGGCCAGGAGACATTTTGAACAATTTCTGAAGCGTCTTTCAGAAAAAAGCAGGGCTATTTGGCTAGTCTCCCTCTAAGTGAGCCTCACAACGTCATGTTTTCTCTCAAGTTGTTGTTTTTTCACTCTAGCAAGAAAGGGGGCAGCCAATCTCCTATCAGCCAGTGAGCAGAAAAAAGGCACTGATGAGAACAGCAAGCACTTTCTGGCAATTGTTCTCCTCTGCAAGTCCTGTACCCTTGCCCCATAGACTTCCACACCAGAAGCAATGAAGGGCCCACCATTTCCTGCGCCTGAGAAAGAGGGGTTTGATATTTGGATTCAAACGCGCTCGCTCAGCGCTCGATCAGGCTCAATCAGGCGAGATTTATATGAGTGGCTCACAGGCCTGAAACACTCACCTGGGAGACCCAGAGTGGCTGACTTCTCAGTATAGCCATTGTTGGGCGAGTCACCTCCTTTCCTCCTGCCTCAATCTAGAATTGGCTGCAAATCATAAGAGAGAGTGCAATGCCCGTGTGCAGTGCCTACTCCCAGCTACCTCTCTGTCTTCCTTATGTAAATTAGAATTTGCAAGGGGGGACCAATGGCATTCTGCTCCTCCCACATAACCAGGAAGCCCTGTTGAACATGTCTGCCTGTGTTTTTGCAGGGACAGTGCCTTCTCTGCCCAAAAGGTGGCAGGAGAGCCTCACAACAAATGATGGGATCAACTGCTTAGTTAGAAACCCAGCATGGCAGTTACTGTGATGGAGTGCAAATTTAATGGAAGGTGTGCCTGAGGTGTCATTTCCAGAAATCCATGGAATTGTGATTGAGGGCCCAGCCTGATTGTTGGTGGATTTCTCTTCACATGCTACAGGTTCCTGCAAAGATTGTGGTGTTTGCCGGGAACGCACTGCAAAAAACAGGAAGATTTACGGGTGTAAAAGGGACCTGTCAGAAGTGGGATTTGAACCCACGCCTCCATGAGGAGACCAGAAGGCTCAGCTACACTGAAGATCAAGCTCTCTTGAGTCTGGCGCCTTAGACCACTCGGCCATCCTGACGGCTCATGAGGGGGGCTTAGGTCTAACTCTTCTATCTGCACCTGCCAATGTTTCCACTTACAACCTTCACAGCAATGTCACAGGTGTAAAGGCCCCAACAATACAACATAGCTTAAACAAAATAAAAATAGGCACAAGAACGACCCCCAGATGATGGATGCAGATAACTTTGTTTCGTCTTGCAAAGGTAAAGAAAGTTTCCCACGGCTCACTGTGTTCAAAGACCACCTCTTCTTAAACTTGCATTCAGATAATAAGGTTTTAGAGTGTGCACATAAAAGCAGCCAACGCTCAGTGTTTCTGCCCGGTCTCGAACCGGGGACCTTTCGCGTGTTAGGCGAACGTGATGACCACTACACTACAGAAACGACCTTGCTGCTTGCTACTGTTAAAGCAAAGTTCCTCTCAAGGCTTCACCCTACTTCTATTCTGCTGTATCAGCAGCGGCTCAGAATGTGCAGAACAAGTGTGAAAACCTCAGAGATATCATCCAACATGCTTGCAATTAGACGTATTCAAAATTTACTTGTGCAGGCATCGACAGACAAATATCTGATGCCTAAATGTCTGCGAGTACAGCTTGGGAAAGCATCACCTGGGACACACTGAGACTAAGCAGGTAGGCAGAAAAAGCACGGTGATCCATTTTTCTTCTGAGGTTAGGAATATGTTGCGCAACAATGCACCGAGTATTACTAGAAATAGTCAGGCATAGTGCATTTTTAGTACGATTTGTATGTTTAGCTCTAAAAAGGGCTCGTCCGGGATTTGAACCCGGGACCTCTCGCACCCTAAGCGAGAATCATACCCCTAGACCAACGAGCCACGCAAGAGTCACCTCTGACACGGCTCCAGGGGTTAGTGGCAGCTAGTCGGTGAATGCTTCACCCAAAGCAAGCAACTGCACATGTTGCTCTCTTCTGCAATATGATTGCTGTCTTTTCCATGGCCGTCATCAAACAAGAAATTAAAAAGCCTCTGTCCTTCAGACAGTTTGTTTTCTCTAAGTGTCTGCTTGTGGTGAGGACAAGAAAAGCATTTCTGCTCTCATTCCTTGCTTTCATGAAGTAGGCCCACCCTTCAGAGCAAAGGGCGAGCAAGCGAATGGCGCAAGCTATCGTCACTTCTCTTTTCGAGCTGTCACTGAGATCCCTGGAGCACACTACGTCAGGTTGGTGAGGGATAGACAGCCTCTATTATCTCAGCTTTCCTATAAAGTCAGCCAGTAAAGGCAAACACTGTTAAAAACAGCAAACCGCTGTTTCTGCCCGGTCTCGAACCAGGGACCTTTCGCGTGTAAGGCAAACGTGATAACCACTACACTACAGAAACAGACACTAACTCAGGAATCTTGTTGGCATGTATTGGGCTGGAATGCACAGACTAAGGGCCAATGTCCTTGTAGCTCAAAGTTGGGCTCTCCTTACCCGGTCTCTATTTCTTTGGAAGACAGGAATGAGGACCACTTTTATTCCAAGAGGCAATTTTGAAACCATATCCTGAAATTACACTAGAAAAACACTATGCATGTAATGTTCCTACCATGCTGGTCTGGCCCAGAAAAGCAGTTGCAAAGAAGTCCTGCACTCCTTTATCACGCCACAAGTGGAAAATAGCGTGCAGGGTAAGGAACTTTCTCGACATACACAGCGTCTTATAGCATTGAAAAGAAGAAATGCTCCTATATTACAAGCATCCTGAAAATGTCCACAGCATGGGCTCGTCCGGGATTTGAACCCGGGACCTCTCGCACCCGAAGCGAGAATCATACCCCTAGACCAACGAGTCTGAGTGGCCAGGAGACATTTTGAACAATTTCTGAAGCGTCTTTCAGAAAAAAGCAGGGCTATTTGGCTAGTCTCCCTCTAAGTGAGCCTCACAACGTCATGTTTTCTCTCAAGTTGTTGTTTTTTCACTCTAGCAAGAAAGGGGGCAGCCAATCTCCTATCAGCCAGTGAGCAGAAAAAAGGCACTGATGAGAACAGCAAGCACTTTCTGGCAATTGTTCTCCTCTGCAAGTCCTGTACCCTTGCCCCATAGACTTCCACACCAGAAGCAATGAAGGGCCCACCATTTCCTGCGCCTGAGAAAGAGGGGTTTGATATTTGGATTCAAACGCGCTCGCTCAGCGCTCGATCAGGCGAGATTTATATGAGTGGCTCACAGGCCTGAAACACTCACCTGGGAGACCCAGAGTGGCTGACTTCTCAGTATAGCCATTGTTGGGCGAGTCACCTCCTTTCCTCCTGCCTCAATCTAGAATTGGCTGCAAATCATAAGAGAGAGTGCAATGCCCGTGTGCAGTGCCTACTCCCAGCTACCTCTCTGTCTTCCTTATGTAAATTAGAATTTGCAAGGGGGGACCAATGGCATTCTGCTCCTCCCACATAACCAGGAAGCCCTGTTGAACATGTCTGCCTGTGTTTTTGCAGGGACAGTGCCTTCTCTGCCCAAAAGGTGGCAGGAGAGCCTCACAACAAATGATGGGATCAACTGCTTAGTTAGAAACCCAGCATGGCAGTTACTGTGATGGAGTGCAAATTTAATGGAAGGTGTGCCTGAGGTGTCATTTCCAGAAATCCATGGAATTGTGATTGAGGGCCCAGCCTGATTGTTGGTGGATTTCTCTTCACATGCTACAGGTTCCTGCAAAGATTGTGGTGTTTGCCGGGAACGCACTGCAAAAAACAGGAAGATTTACGGGTGTAAAAGTGACCTGTCAGAAGTGGGATTTGAACCCACGCCTCCATGAGGAGACCAGAAGGCTCAGCTACACTGAAGATCAAGCTCTCTTGAGTCTGGCGCCTTAGACCACTCGGCCATCCTGACGGGGGCTTAGGTCTAACTCTTCTATCTGCACCTGCCAATGTTTCCACTTACAACCTTCACAGCAATGTCACAGGTGTAAAGGCCCCAACAATACAACATAGCTTAAACAAAATAAAAATAGGCACAAGAACTACCCCCAGATGATGGATGCAGATAACTTTGTTTCGTCTTGCAAAGGTAAAGAAAGTTTCCCACGGCTCACTGTGTTCAAAGACCACCTCTTCTTAAACTTGCATTCAGATAATAAGGTTTTAGAGTGTGCACATAAAAGCAGCCAACGCTCAGTGTTTCTGCCCGGTCTCGAACCGGGGACCTTTCGCGTGTTAGGCGAACGTGATGACCACTACACTACAGAAACGACCTTGCTGCTTGCTACTGTTAAAGCAAAGTTCCTCTCAAGGCTTCACCCTACTTCTATTCTGCTGTATCAGCAGCGGCTCAGAATGTGCAGAACAAGTGTGAAAACCTCAGAGATATCATCCAACATGCTTGCAATTAGACGTATTCAAAATTTACTTGTGCAGGCATCGACAGACAAATATCTGATGCCTAAATGTCTGCGCGTACAGCTTGGGAAAGCATCACCTGGGACACACTGAGACTAAGCAGGTAGGCAGAAAAAGCACGGTGATCCATTTTTCTTCTGAGGTTAGGAATATGTTGCGCAACAATGCACCGAGTATTACTAGAAATAGTCAGGCATAGTGCATTTTTAGTACGATTTGTATGTTTAGCTCTAAAAAGGGCTCGTCCGGGATTTGAACCCGGGACCTCTCGCACCCTAAGCGAGAATCATACCCCTAGACCAACGAGCCACGCAAGAGTCACCTCTGACACGGCTCCAGGGGTTAGTGGCAGCTAGTCGGTGAATGCTTCACCCAAAGCAAGCAACTGCACATGTTGCTCTCTTCTGCAATATGATTGCTGTCTTTTCCATGGCCGTCATCAAACAAGAAATTAAAAAGCCTCTGTCCTTCAGACAGTTTGTTTTCTCTAAGTGTCTGCTTGTGGTGAGGACAAGAAAAGCATTTCTGCTCTCATTCCTTGCTTTCATGAAGTAGGCCCACCCTTCAGAGCAAAGGGCGAGCAAGCGAATGGCGCAAGCTATCGTCACTTCTCTTTTCGAGCTGTCACTGAGATCCCTGGAGCACACTACGTCAGGTTGGTGAGGGATAGACAGCCTCTATTATCTCAGCTTTCCTATAAAGTCAGCCAGTAAAGGTAAACACTGTTAAAAACAGCAAACCGCTGTTTCTGCCCGGTCTCGAACCAGGGACCTTTCGCGTGTAAGGCGAACGTGATAACCACTACACTACAGAAACAGACACTAACTCAGGAATCTTGTTGGCATGTATTGGGCTGGAATGCACAGACTAAGGGCCAATGTCCGTGTAGCTCAAAGTTGGGCTCTCCTTACCCGGTCTCTATTTCTTTGGAAGACAGGAATGAGGACCACTTTTATTCCAAGAGGCGATTTTGAAACCATATCCTGAAATTACACTAGAAAAACACTATGCATGTAATGTTCCTACCATGCTGGTCTGGCCCAGAAAAGCAGTTGCAAAGAAGTCCTGCACTTCTTTATCACGCCACAAGTGGAAAATAGCGTGCAGGGTAAGGAACTTTCTCGACATACACAGCGTCTTATAGCATTGAAAAGAAGAAATGCTCCTATATTACAAGCATCCTGAAAATGTCCACAGCATGGGCTCGTCCGGGATTTGAACCCGGGACCTCTCGCACCCAAAGCGAGAATCATACCCCTAGACCAACGAGCCTGAGTGGCCAGGAGACATTTTGAACAATTTCTGAAGCGTCTTTCAGAAAAAAGCAGGGCTATTTGGCTAGTCTCCCTCTAAGTGAGCCTCACAACGTCATGTTTTCTCTCAAGTTGTTGTTTTTTCACTCTAGCAAGAAAGGGGGCAGCCAATCTCCTATCAGCCAGTGAGCAGAAAAAAGGCACAGATGAGAACAGCAAGCACTTTCTGGCAATTGTTCTCCTCTGCAAGTCCTGGACCCTTGCCCCATAGACTTCCACACCAGAAGCAATGAAGGGCCCACCATTTCCTGCGCCTGAGAAAGAGGGGTTTGATATTTGGATTCAAACGCGCTCGCTCAGCGCTCGCTCAGGCTCGATCAGGCGAGATTTATATGAGTGGCTCACAGGCCTGAAACACTCACCTGGGAGACCCAGAGTGGCTGACTTCTCAGTATAGCCATTGTTGGGCGAGTCACCTCCTTTCCTCCTGCCTCAATCTAGAATTGGCTGCAAATCATAAGAGAGAGTGCAATGCCCGTGTGCAGTGCCTACTCCCAGCTACCTCTCTGTCTTCCTTATGTAAATTAGAATTTGCAAGGGGGGACCAATGGCATTCTGCTCCTCCCACATAACCAGGAAGCCCTGTTGAACATGTCTGCCTGTGTTTTTGCAGGGACAGTGCCTTCTCTGCCCAAAAGGTGGCAGGAGAGCCTCACAACAAATGATGGGATCAACTGCTTAGTTAGAAACCCAGCATGGCAGTTACTGTGATGGAGTGCAAATTTAATGGAAGGTGTGCCTGAGGTGTCATTTCCAGAAATCCATGGAATTGTGATTGAGGGCCCAGCCTGATTGTTGGTGGATTTCTCTTCACATGCTACAGGTTCCTGCAAAGATTGTGGTGTTTGAGGGAACGCACTGCAAAAAACAGGAAGATTTACGGGTGTAAAAGTGACCTGTGAGAAGTGGGATTTGAACCCACGCCTCCATGAGGAGACCAGAAGGCTCAGCTACACTGAAGATCAAGCTCTCTTGAGTCTGGCGCCTTAGACCACTCGGCCATCCTGACGGCTCATGAGGGGGGCTTAGGTCTAACTCTTCTATCTGCACCTGCCAATGTTTCCACTTACAACCTTCACAGCAATGTCACAGGTGTAAAGGCCCCAACAATACAACATAGCTTAAACAAAATAAAAATAGGCACAAGAACGACCCCCAGATGATGGATGCAGATAACTTTGTTTCGTCTTGCAAAGGTAAAGAAAGTTTCCCACGGCTCACTGTGTTCAAAGACCACCTCTTCTTAAACTTGCATTCAGATAATAAGGTTTTAGAGTGTGCACATAAAAGCAGCCAACGCTCAGTGTTTCTGCCCGGTCTCGAACCGGGGACCTTTCGCGTGTTAGGCGAACGTGATGACCACTACACTACAGAAACGACCTTGCTGCTTGCTACTGTTAAAGCAAAGTTCCTCTCAAGGCTTCACCCTACTTCTATTCTGCTGTATCAGCAGCGGCTCAGAATGTGCAGAACAAGTGTGAAAACCTCAGAGATATCATCCAACATGCTTGCAATTAGACGTATTCAAAATTTACTTGTGCAGGCATCGACAGACAAATATCTGATGCCTAAATGTCTGCGAGTACAGCTTGGGAAAGCATCACCTGGGACACACTGAGACTAAGCAGGTAGGCAGAAAAAGCACGGTGATCCATTTTTCTTCTGAGGTTAGGAATATGTTGCGCAACAATGCACCGAGTATTACTAGAAATAGTCAGGCATAGTGCATTTTTAGTACGATTTGTATGTTTAGCTCTAAAAAGGGCTCGTCCGGGATTTGAACCCGGGACCTCTCGCACCCTAAGCGAGAATCATACCCCTAGACCAACGAGCCACGCAAGAGTCACCTCTGACACGGCTCCAGGGGTTAGTGGCAGCTAGTCGGTGAATGCTTCACCCAAAGCAAGCAACTGCACATGTTGCTCTCTTCTGCAATATGATTGCTGTCTTTTCCATGGCCGTCATCAAACAAGAAATTAAAAAGCCTCTGTCCTTCAGACAGTTTGTTTTCTCTAAGTGTCTGCTTGTGGTGAGGACAAGAAAAGCATTTCTGCTCTCATTCCTTGCTTTCATGAAGTAGGCCCACCCTTCAGAGCAAAGGGCGAGCAAGCGAATGGCGCAAGCTATCGTCACTTCTCTTTTCGAGCTGTCACTGAGATCCCTGGAGCACACTACGTCAGGTTGGTGAGGGATAGACAGCCTCTGTTATCTCAGCTTTCCTATAAAGTCAGCCAGTAAAGGTAAACACTGTTAAAAACAGCAAACCGCTGTTTCTGCCCGGTCTCGAACCAGGGACCTTTCGCGTGTAAGGCGAACGTGATAACCACTACACTACAGAAACAGACACTAACTCAGGAATCTTGTTGGCATGTATTGGGCTGGAATGCACAGACTAAGGGCCAATGTCCTTGTAGCTCAAAGTTGGGCTCTCCTTACCCGGTCTCTATTTCTTTGGAAGACAGGAATGAGGACCACTTTTATTCCAAGAGGCGATTTTGAAACCATATCCTGAAATTACACTAGAAAAACACTATGCATGTAATGTTCCTACCATGCTGGTCTGGCCCAGAAAAGCAGTTGCAAAGAAGTCCTGCACTCCTTTATCACGCCACAAGTGGAAAATAGCGTGCAGGGTAAGGAACTTTCTCGACATACACAGCGTCTTATAGCATTGAAAAGAAGAAATGCTCCTATATTACAAGCATCCTGAAAATGTCCACAGCATGGGCTCGTCCGGGATTTGAACCCGGGACCTCTCGCACCCAAAGCGAGAATCATACCCCTAGACCAACGAGCCTGAGTGGCCAGGAGACATTTTGAACAATTTCTGAAGCGTCTTTCAGAAAAAAGCAGGGCTATTTGGCTAGTCTCCCTCTAAGTGAGCCTCACAACGTCATGTTTTCTCTCAAGTTGTTGTTTTTTCACTCTAGCAAGAAAGGGGGCAGCCAATCTCCTATCAGCCAGTGAGCAGAAAAAAGGCACTGATGAGAACAGCAAGCACTTTCTGGCAATTGTTCTCCTCTGCAAGTCCTGTACCCTTGCCCCATAGACTTCCACACCAGAAGCAATGAAGGGCCCACCATTTCCTGCGCCTGAGAAAGAGGGGTTTGATATTTGGATTCAAACGCGCTCGATCAGGCGAGATCAGGCGAGATTTATATGAGTGGCTCACAGGCCTGAAACACTCACCTGGGAGACCCAGAGTGGCTGACTTCTCAGTATAGCCATTGTTGGGCGAGTCACCTCCTTTCCTCCTGCCTCAATCTAGAATTGGCTGCAAATCATAAGAGAGAGTGCAATGCCCGTGTGCAGTGCCTACTCCCAGCTACCTCTCTGTCTTCCTTATGTAAATTAGAATTTGCAAGGGGGGACCAATGGCATTCTGCTCCTCCCACATAACCAGGAAGCCCTGTTGAACATGTCTGCCTGTGTTTTTGCAGGGACAGTGCCTTCTCTGCCCAAAAGGTGGCAGGAGAGCCTCACAACAAATGATGGGATCAACTGCTTAGTTAGAAACCCAGCATGGCAGTTACTGTGATGGAGTGCAAATTTAATGGAAGGTGTGCCTGAGGTGTCATTTCCAGAAATCCATGGAATTGTGATTGAGGGCCCAGCCTGATTGTTGGTGGATTTCTCTTCACATGCTACAGGTTCCTGCAAAGATTGTGGTGTTTGCCGGGAACGCACTGCAAAAAACAGGAAGATTTACGGGTGTAAAAGGGACCTGTCAGAAGTGGGATTTGAACCCACGCCTCCATGAGGAGACCAGAAGGCTCAGCTACACTGAAGATCAAGCTCTCTTGAGTCTGGCGCCTTAGACCACTCGGCCATCCTGACGGCTCATGAGGGGGGGCTTAGGTCTAACTCTTCTATCTGCACCTGCCAATGTTTCCACTTACAACCTTCACAGCAATGTCACAGGTGTAAAGGCCCCAACAATACAACATAGCTTAAACAAAATAAAAATAGGCACAAGAACGACCCCCAGATGATGGATGCAGATAACTTTGTTTCGTCTTGCAAAGGTAAAGAAAGTTTCCCACGGCTCACTGTGTTCAAAGACCACCTCTTCTTAAACTTGCATTCAGATAATAAGGTTTTAGAGTGTGCACATAAAAGCAGCCAACGCTCAGTGTTTCTGCCCGGTCTCGAACCGGGGACCTTTCGCGTGTTAGGCAAATGTGATGACCACTACACTACAGAAACGACCTTGCTGCTTGCTACTGTTAAAGCAAAGTTCCTCTCAAGGCTTCATCCTACTTCTATTCTGCTGTATCAGCAGCGGCTCAGAATGTGCAGAACAAGTGTGAAAACCTCAGAGATATCATCCAACATGCTTGCAATTAGACGTATTCAAAATTTACTTGTGCAGGCATCGACAGACAAATATCTGATGCCTAAATGTCTGCGAGTACAGCTTGGGAAAGCATCACCTGGGACACACTGAGACTAAGCAGGTAGGCAGAAAAAGCACGGTGATCCATTTTTCTTCTGAGGTTAGGAATATGTTGCGCAACAATGCACCGAGTATTACTAGAAATAATCAGGCATAGTGCATTTTTAGTACGATTTGTATGTTTAGCTCTAAAAAGGGCTCGTCCGGGATTTGAACCCGGGACCTCTCGCACCCTAAGCGAAAATCATACCCCTAGACCAACGAGCCACGCAAGAGTCACCTCTGACACGGCTCCAGGGATTAGTGGCAGCTAGTCGGTGAATGCTTCACCCAAAGCAAGCAACTGCACATGTTGCTCTCTTCTGCAATATGATTGCTGTCTTTTCCATGGCCGTCATCAAACAAGAAATTAAAAAGCCTCTGTCCTTCAGACAGTTTGTTTTCTCTAAGTGTCTGCTTGTGGTGAGGACAAGAAAAGCATTTCTGCTCTCATTCCTTGCTTTCATGAAGTAGGCCCACCCTTCAGAGCAAAGGGCGAGCAAGCGAATGGCGCAAGCTATCGTCACTTCTCTTTTCGAGCTGTCACTGAGATCCCTGGAGCACACTACGTCAGGTTGGTGAGGGATAGACAGCCTCTATTATCTCAGCTTTCCTATAAAGTCAGCCAGTAAAGGTAAACACTGTTAAAAACAGCAAACCGCTGTTTCTGCCCGGTCTCGAACCAGGGACCTTTCGCGTGTAAGGCGAACGTGATAACCACTACACTACAGAAACAGACACTAACTCAGGAATCTTGTTGGCATGTATTGGGCTGGAATGCACAGACTAAGGGCCAATGTCCTTGTAGCTCAAAGTTGGGCTCTCCTTACCCGGTCTCTATTTCTTTGGAAGACAGGAATGAGGACCACTTTTATTCCAAGAGGCGATTTTGAAACCATATCCTGAAATTACACTAGAAAAACACTATGCATGTAATGTTCCTACCATGCTGGTCTGGCCCAGAAAAGCAGTTGCAAAGAAGTCCTGCACTTCTTTATCACGCCACAAGTGGAAAATAGCGTGCAGGGTAAGGAACTTTCTCGACATACACAGCGTCTTATAGCATTGAAAAGAAGAAATGCTCCTATATTACAAGCATCCTGAAAATGTCCACAGCATGGGCTCGTCCGGGATTTGAACCCGGGACCTCTCACACCCAAAGCGAGAATCATACCCCTAGACCAACGAGCCTGAGTGGCCAGGAGACATTTTGAACAATTTCTGAAGCGTCTTTCAGAAAAAAGCAGGGCTATTTGGCTAGTCTCCCTCTAAGTGAGCCTCACAACGTCATGTTTTCTCTCAAGTTGTTGTTTTTTCACTCTAGCAAGAAAGGGGGCAGCCAATCTCCTATCAGCCAGTGAGCAGAAAAAAGGCACAGATGAGAACAGCAAGCACTTTCTGGCAATTGTTCTCCTCTGCAAGTCCTGGACCCTTGCCCCATAGACTTCCACACCAGAAGCAATGAAGGGCCCACCATTTCCTGCGCCTGAGAAAGAGGGGTTTGATATTTGGATTCAAACGCGCTCGCTCAGCGCTCGCTCAGGCTCGATCAGTCGAGATTTATATGAGTGGCTCACAGGCCTGAAACACTCACCTGGGAGACCCAGAGTGGCTGACTTCTCAGTATAGCCATTGTTGGGCGAGTCACCTCCTTTCCTCCTGCCTCAATCTAGAATTGGCTGCAAATCATAAGAGAGAGTGCAATGCCCGTGTGCAGTGCCTACTCCCAGCTACCTCTCTGTCTTCCTTATGTAAATTAGAATTTGCAAGGGGGGACCAATGGCATTCTGCTCCTCCCACATAACCAGGAAGCCCTGTTGAACATGTCTGCCTGTGTTTTTGCAGGGACAGTGCCTTCTCTGCCCAAAAGGTGGCAGGAGAGCCTCACAACAAATGATGGGATCAACTGCTTAGTTAGAAACCCAGCATGGCAGTTACTGTGATGGAGTGCAAATTTAATGGAAGGTGTGCCTGAGGTGTCATTTCCAGAAATCCATGGAATTGTGATTGAGGGCCCAGCCTGATTGTTGGTGGATTTCTCTTCACATGCTACAGGTTCCTGCAAAGATTGTGGTGTTTGCCGGGAACGCACTGCAAAAAACAGGAAGATTTACGGGTGTAAAAGTGACCTGTCAGAAGTGGGATTTGAACCCACGCCTCCATGAGGAGACCAGAAGGCTCAGCTACACTGAAGATCAAGCTCTCTTGAGTCTGGCGCCTTAGACCACTCGGCCATCCTGACGGCTCATGAGGGGGGCTTAGGTCTAACTCTTCTATCTGCACCTGCCAATGTTTCCACTTACAACCTTCACAGCAATGTCACAGGTGTAAAGGCCCCAACAATACAACATAGCTTAAACAAAATAAAAATAGGCACAAGAACGACCCCCAGATGATGGATGCAGATAACTTTGTTTCGTCTTGCAAAGGTAAAGAAAGTTTCCCACGGCTCACTGTGTTCAAAGACCACCTCTTCTTAAACTTGCATTCAGATAATAAGGTTTTAGAGTGTGCACATAAAAGCAGCCAACGCTCAGTGTTTCTGCCCGGTCTCGAACCGGGGACCTTTCGCGTGTTAGGCGAACGTGATGACCACTACTCTACAGAAACGACCTTGCTGCTTGCTACTGTTAAAGCAAAGTTCCTCTCAAGGCTTCATCCTACTTCTATTCTGCTGTATCAGCAGCGGCTCAGAATGTGCAGAACAAGTGTGAAAACCTCAGAGATATCATCCAACATGCTTGCAATTAGACGTATTCAAAATTTACTTGTGCAGGCATCGACAGACAAATATCTGATGCCTAAATGTCTGCGAGTACAGCTTGGGAAAGCATCACCTGGGACACACTGAGACTAAGCAGGTAGGCAGAAAAAGCACGGTGATCCATTTTTCTTCTGAGGTTAGGAATATGTTGCGCAACAATGCACCGAGTATTACTAGAAATAGTCAGGCATAGTGCATTTTTAGTACGATTTGTATGTTTAGCTCTAAAAATGGCTCGTCCGGGATTTGAACCCGGGACCTCTCGCACCCTAAGCGAGAATCATACCCCTAGACCAACGAGCCACGCAAGAGTCACCTCTGACACGGCTCCAGGGGTTAGTGGCAGCTAGTCGGTGAATGCTTCACCCAAAGCAAGCAACTGCACATGTTGCTCTCTTCTGCAATATGATTGCTGTCTTTTCCATGGCCGTCATCAAACAAGAAATTAAAAAGCCTCTGTCCTTCAGACAGTTTGTTTTCTCTAAGTGTCTGCTTGTGGTGAGGACAAGAAAAGCATTTCTGCTCTCATTCCTTGCTTTCATGAAGTAGGCCCACCCTTCAGAGCAAAGGGCGAGCAAGCGAATGGCGCAAGCTATCGTCACTTCTCTTTTCGAGCTGTCACTGAGATCCCTGGAGCACACTACGTCAGGTTGGTGAGGGATAGACAGCCTCTATTATCTCAGCTTTCCTATGAAGTCAGCCAGTAAAGGTAAACACTGTTAAAAACAGCAAACCGCTGTTTCTGCCCGGTCTCGAAGCAGGGACCTTTCGCGTGTAAGGCAAACGTGATAACCACTACACTACAGAAACAGACACTAACTCAGGAATCTTGTTGGCATGTATTGGGCTGGAATGCACAGACTAAGGGCCAATGTCCTTGTAGCTCAAAGTTGGGCTCTCCTTACCCGGTCTCTATTTCTTTGGAAGACAGGAATGAGGACCACTTTTATTCCAAGAGGCGATTTTGAAACCATATCCTGAAATTACACTAGAAAAACACTATGCATGTAATGTTCCTACCATGCTGGTCTGGCCCAGAAAAGCAGTTGCAAAGAAGTCCTGCACTCCTTTATCCCGCCACAAGTGGAAAATAGCGTGCAGGGTAAGGAACTTTCTCGACATACACAGCGTCTTATAGCATTGAAAAGAAGAAATGCTCCTATATTACAAGCATCCTGAAAATGTCCACAGCATGGGCTCGTCCGGGATTTGAACCCGGGACCTCTCGCACCCGAAGCGAGAATCATACCCCTAGACCAACGAGCCTGAGTGGCCAGGAGACATTTTGAACAATTTCTGAAGCGTCTTTCAGAAAAAAGCAGGGCTATTTGGCTAGTCTCCCTCTAAGTGAGCCTCACAACGTCATGTTTTCTCTCAAGTTGTTGTTTTTTCACTCTAGCAAGAAAGGGGGCAGCCAATCTCCTATCAGCCAGTGAGCAGAAAAAAGGCACTGATGAGAACAGCAAGCACTTTCTGGCAATTGTTCTCCTCTGCAAGTCCTGTACCCTTGCCCCATAGACTTCCACACCAGAAGCAATGAAGGGCCCACCATTTCCTGCGCCTGAGAAAGAGGGGTTTGATATTTGGATTCAAACGCGCTCGATCAGGCGAGATCAGGCGAGATTTATATGAGTGGCTCACAGGCCTGAAACACTCACCTGGGAGACCCAGAGTGGCTGACTTCTCAGTATAGCCATTGTTGGGCGAGTCACCTCCTTTCCTCCTGCCTCAATCTAGAATTGGCTGCAAATCATAAGAGAGAGTGCAATGCCCGTGTGCAGTGCCTACTCCCAGCTACCTCTCTGTCTTCCTTATGTAAATTAGAATTTGCAAGGGGGGACCAATGGCATTCTGCTCCTCCCACATAACCAGGAAGCCCTGTTGAACATGTCTGCCTGTGTTTTTGCAGGGACAGTGCCTTCTCTGCCCAAAAGGTGGCAGGAGAGCCTCACAACAAATGATGGGATCAACTGCTTAGTTAGAAACCCAGCATGGCAGTTACTGTGATGGAGTGCAAATTTAATGGAAGGTGTGCCTGAGGTGTCATTTCCAGAAATCCATGGAATTGTGATTGAGGGCCCAGCCTGATTGTTGGTGGATTTCTCTTCACATGCTACAGGTTCCTGCAAAGATTGTGGTGTTTGCCGGGAACGCACTGCAAAAAACAGGAAGATTTACGGTTGTAAAAGGGACCTGTCAGAAGTGGGATTTGAACCCACGCCTCCATGAGGAGACCAGAAGGCTCAGCTACACTGAAGATCAAGCTCTCTTGAGTCTGGTGCCTTAGACCACTCGGCCATCCTGACGGCTCATGAGGGGGGCTTAGGTCTAACTCTTCTATCTGCACCTGCCAATGTTTCCACTTACAACCTTCACAGCAATGTCACAGGTGTAAAGGCCACAACAATACAACATAGCTTAAACAAAATAAAAATAGGCACAAGAACGACCCCCAGATGATGGATGCAGATAACTTTGTTTCGTCTTGCAAAGGTAAAGAAAGTTTCCCACGGCTCACTGTGTTCAAAGACCACCTCTTCTTAAACTTGCATTCAGATAATAAGGTTTTAGAGTGTGCACATAAAAGCAGCCAACGCTCAGTGTTTCTGCCCGGTCTCGAACCGGGGACCTTTCGCGTGTTATGCGAACGTGATGACCACTACACTATAGAAACGACCTTGCTGCTTGCTACTGTTAAAGCAAAGTTCCTCTCAAGGCTTCACCCTACTTCTATTCTGCTGTATCAGCAGCGGCTCAGAATGTGCAGAACAAGTGTGAAAACCTCAGAGATATCATCCAACATGCTTGCAATTAGACGTATTCAAAATTTACTTGTGCAGGCATCGACAGACAAATATCTGATGCCTAAATGCCTAAATGCCTAAATGTCTGCGAGTACAGCTTGGGAAAGCATCACACACTGAGACTAAGCAGGTAGGCAGAAAAAGCACGGGGATCCATTTTTCTTCTGAGGTTAGGAATATGTTGCGCAACAATGCACCGAGTATTACTAGAAATAGTCAGGCATAGTGCATTTTTAGTACGATTTGTATGTTTAGCTCTAAAAAGGGCTCGTCCGGGATTTGAACCCAGGACCTCTCGCACCCTAAGCGAGAATCATACCCCTAGACCAACGAGCCACGCAAGAGTCACCTCTGACACAGCTCCAGGGGTTAGTGGCAGCTAGTCGGTGAATGCTTCACCCAAAGCAAGCAACTGCACATGTTGCTCTCTTCTGCAATATGATTGCTGTCTTTTCCATGGCCGTCATCAAACAAGAAATTAAAAAGCCTCTGTCCTTCAGACAGTTTGTTTTCTCTAAGTGTCTGCTTGTGGTGAGGACAAGAAAAGCATTTCTGCTCTCATTCCTTGCTTTCATGAAGTAGGCCCACCCTTCAGAGCAAAGGGCGAGCAAGCGAATGGCGCAAGCTATCGTCACTTCTCTTTTCGAGCTGTTACTGAGATCCCTGGAGCACACTACGTCAGGTTGGTGAGGGATAGACAGCCTCTATTATCTCAGCTTTCCTATAAAGTCAGCCAGTAAAGGCAAACACTGTTAAAAACAGCAAACCGCTGTTTCTGCCCGGTCTCGAACCAGGGACCTTTCGCGTGTAAGGCAAACGTGATAACCACTACACTACAGAAACAGACACTAACTCAGGAATCTTGTTGGCATGTATTGGGCTGGAATGCACAGACTAAGGGCCAATGTCCTTGTAGCTCAAAGTTGGGCTCTCCTTACCCGGTCTCTATTTCTTTGGAAGACAGGAATGAGGACCACTTTTATTCCAAGAGGCGATTTTGAAACCATATCCTGAAATTACACTAGAAAAACACTATGCATGTAATGTTCCTACCATGCTGGTCTGGCCCAGAAAAGCAGTTGCAAAGAAGTCCTGCACTCCTTTATCACGCCACAAGTGGAAAATAGCGTGCAGGGTAAGGAACTTTCTCGACATACACAGCGTCTTATAGCATTGAAAAGAAGAAATGCTCCTATATTACAAGCATCCTGAAAATGTCCACAGCATGGGCTAGTCCGGGATTTGAACCCGGGACCTCTCGCACCCGAAGCGAGAATCATACCCCTAGACCAACGAGTCTGAGTGGCCAGGAGACATTTTGAACAATTTCTGAAGCGTCTTTCAGAAAAAAGCAGGGCTATTTGGCTAGTCTCCCTCTAAGTGAGCCTCACAACGTCATGTTTTCTCTCAAGTTGTTGTTTTTTCACTCTAGCAAGAAAGGGGGCAGCCAATCTCCTATCAGCCAGTGAGCAGAAAAAAGGCACTGATGAGAACAGCAAGCACTTTCTGGCAATTGTTCTCCTCTGCAAGTCCTGTACCCTTGCCCCATAGACTTCCACACCAGAAGCAATGAAGGGCCCACCATTTCCTGCGCCTGAGAAAGAGGGGTTTGATATTTGGATTCAAACGCGCTCGCTCAGCGCTCGATCAGGCTCAATCAGGCGAGATTTATATGAGTGGCTCACAGGCCTGAAACACTCACCTGGGAGACCCAGAGTGGCTGACTTCTCAGTATAGCCATTGTTGGGCGAGTCACCTCCTTTCCTCCTGCCTCAATCTAGAATTGGCTGCAAATCATAAGAGAGAGTGCAATGCCCGTGTGCAGTGCCTACTCCCAGCTACCTCTCTGTCTTCCTTATGTAAATTAGAATTTGCAAGGGGGGACCAATGGCATTCTGCTCCTCCCACATAACCAGGAAGCCCTGTTGAACATGTCTGCCTGTGTTTTTGCAGGGACAGTGCCTTCTCTGCCCAAAAGGTGGCAGGAGAGCCTCACAACAAATGATGGGATCAACTGCTTAGTTAGAAACCCAGCATGGCAGTTACTGTGATGGAGTGCAAATTTAATGGAAGGTGGGCCTGAGGTGTCATTTCCAGAAATCCATGGAATTGTGATTGAGGGCCCAGCCTGATTGTTGGTGGATTTCTCTTCACATGCTACAGGTTCCTGCAAAGATTGTGGTGTTTGCCGGGAACGCACTGCAAAAAACAGGAAGATTTACGGGTGTAAAAGGGACCTGTCAGAAGTGGGATTTGAACCCACACCTCCATGAGGAGACCAGAAGGCTCAGCTACACTGAAGATCAAGCTCTCTTGAGTCTGGCGCCTTAGACCACTCGGCCATCCTGACGGCTCATGAGGGGGGCTTAGGTCTAACTCTTCTATCTGCACCTGCCAATGTTTCCACTTACAACCTTCACAGCAATGTCACAGGTGTAAAGGCCCCAACAATACAACATAGCTTAAACAAAATAAAAATAGGCACAAGAACGACCCCCAGATGATGGATGCAGATAACTTTGTTTCGTCTTGCAAAGGTAAAGAAAGTTTCCCACGGCTCACTGTGTTCAAAGACCACCTCTTCTTAAACTTGCATTCAGATAATAAGGTTTTAGAGTGTGCACATAAAAGCAGCCAACGCTCAGTGTTTCTGCCCGGTCTCGAACCGGGGACCTTTCGCGTGTTAGGCGAACGTGATGACCACTACACTACAGAAACGACCTTGCTGCTTGCTACTGTTAAAGCAAAGTTCCTCTCAAGGCTTCACCCTACTTCTATTCTGCTGTATCAGCAGCGGCTCAGAATGTGCAGAACAAGTGTGAAAACCTCAGAGATATCATCCAACATGCTTGCAATTAGACGTATTCAAAATTTACTTGTGCAGGCATCGACAGACAAATATCTGATGCCTAAATGTCTGCGAGTACAGCTTGGGAAAGCATCACCTGGGACACACTGAGACTAAGCAGGTAGGCAGAAAAAGCATGGTGATCCATTTTTCTTCTGAGGTTAGGAATATGTTGCGCAACAATGCACCGAGTATTACTAGAAATAGTCAGGCATAGTGCATTTTTAGTACGATTTGTATGTTTAGCTCTAAAAAGGGCTCGTCCGGGATTTGAACCCGGGACCTCTCGCACCCTAAGCGAGAATCATACCCCTAGACCAACGAGCCACGCAAGAGTCACCTCTGACACGGCTCCAGGGGTTAGTGGCAGCTAGTCAGTGAATGCTTCACCCAAAGCAAGCAACTGCACATGTTGCTCTCTTCTGCAATATGATTGCTGTCTTTTCCATGGCCGTCATCAAACAAGAAATTAAAAAGCCTCTGTCCTTCAGACAGTTTGTTTTCTCTAAGTGTCTGCTTGTGGTGAGGACAAGAAAAGCATTTCTGCTCTCATTCCTTGCTTTCATGAAGTAGGCCCACCCTTCAGAGCAAAGGGCGAGCAAGCGAATGGCGCAAGCTATTGTCACTTCTCTTTTCGAGCTGTCACTGAGATCCCTGGAGCACACTACGTCAGGTTGGTGAGGGATAGACAGCCTCTATTATCTCAGCTTTCCTATAAAGTCAGCCAGTAAAGGCAAACACTGTTATAAACAGCAAACCGCTGTTTCTGCCCGGTCTCGAACCAGGGACCTTTCGCGTGTAAGGCGAACGTGATACCCACTACACTACAGAAACAGACACTAACTCAAGAATCTTGTTGGCATGTATTGGGCTGGAATGCACAGACTAAGGGCCAATGTCCTTGAAGCTCAAAGTTGGGCTCTCCTTACCCGGTCTCTATTTCTTTGGAAGACAGGAATGAGGACCACTTTTATTCCAAGAGGCGATTTTGAAACCATATCCTGAAATTACACTAGAAAAACACTATGCATGTAATGTTCCTACCATGCTGGTCTGGCCCAGAAAAGCAGTTGCAAAGAAGTCCTGCACTCCTTTATCCCGCCACAAGTGGAAAATAGCGTGCAGGGTAAGGAACTTTCTCGACATACACAGCGTCTTATAGCATTGAAAAGAAGAAATGCTCCTATATTACAAGCATCCTGAAAATGTCCACAGCATGGGCTCGTCCGGGATTTGAACCCGGGACCTCTCGCACCCGAAGCGAGAATCATACCCCTAGACCAACGAGCCTGAGTGGCCAGGAGACATTTTGAACAATTTCTGAAGCGTCTTTCAGAAAAAAAGCAGGGCTATTTGGCTAGTCTCCCTCTAAGTGAGCCTCACAACGTCATGTTTTCTCTCAAGTTGTTGTTTTTTCACTCTAGCAAGAAAGGGGGCAGCCAATCTCCTATCAGCCAGTGAGCAGAAAAAAGGCACAGATGAGAACAGCAAGCACTTTCTGGCAATTGTTCTCCTCTGCAAGTCCTGGACCCTTGCCCCATAGACTTCCACACCAGAAGCAATGAAGGGCCCACCATTTCCTGCGCCTGAGAAAGAGGGGTTTGATATTTGGATTCAAACGCGCTCGCTCAGCGCTCGATCAGGCTCGATCAGGCGAGATTTATATGAGTGGCTCACAGGCCTGAAACACTCACCTGGGAGACCCAGAGTGGCTGACTTCTCAGTATAGCCATTGTTGGGCGAGTCACCTCCTTTCCTCCTGCCTCAATCTAGAATTGGCTGCAAATCATAAGAGAGAGTGCAATGCCCGTGTGCAGTGCCTACTCCCAGCTACCTCTCTGTCTTCCTTATGTAAATTAGAATTTGCAAGGGGGGACCAATGGCATTCTGCTCCTCCCACATAACCAGGAAGCCCTGTTGAACATGTCTGCCTGTGTTTTTGCAGGGACAGTGCCTTCTCTGCCCAAAAGGTGGCAGGAGAGCCTCACAACAAATGATGGGATCAACTGCTTAGTTAGAAACCCAGCATGGCAGTTACTGTGATGGAGTGCAAATTTAATGGAAGGTGTGCCTGAGGTGTCATTTCCAGAAATCCATGGAATTGTGATTGAGGGCCCAGCCTGATTGTTGGTGGATTTCTCTTCACATGCTACAGGTTCCTGCAAAGATTGTGGTGTTTGCCGGGAACGCACTGCAAAAAACAGGAAGATTTACGGGTGTAAAAGTGACCTGTCAGAAGTGGGATTTGAACCCACGCCTCCATGAGGAGACCAGAAGGCTCAGCTACACTGAAGATCAAGCTCTCTTGAGTCTGGCGCCTTAGACCACTCGGCCATCCTGACGGCTCATGAGGGGGGCTTAGGTCTAACTCTTCTATCTGCACCTGCCAATGTTTCCACTTACAACCTTCACAGCAATGTCACAGGTGTAAAGGCCCCAACAATACAACATAGCTTAAACAAAATAAAAATAGGCACAAGAACGACCCCCAGATGATGGATGCAGATAACTTTGTTTCGTCTTGCAAAGGTAAAGAAAGTTTCCCACGGCTCACTGTGTTCAAAGACCACCTCTTCTTAAACTTGCATTCAGATAATAAGGTTTTAGAGTGTGCACATAAAAGCAGCCAACGCTCAGTGTTTCTGCCCGGTCTCGAACCGGGGACCTTTCGCATGTTAGGCGAATGTGATGACCACTACACTACAGAAACGACCTTGCTGCTTGCTACTGTTAAAGCAAAGTTCCTCTCAAGGCTTCATCCTACTTCTATTCTGCTGTATCAGCAGCGGCTCAGAATGTGCAGAACAAGTGTGAAAACCTCAGAGATATCATCCAACATGCTTGCAATTAGACGTATTCAAAATTTACTTGTGCAGGCATCGACAGACAAATATCTGATGCCTAAATGTCTGCGAGTACAGCTTGGGAAAGCATCACCTGGGACACACTGAGACTAAGCAGGTAGGCAGAAAAAGCACGGTGATCCATTTTTCTACTGAGGTTAGGAATATGTTAAGCAAAAAATCAACCGAGTATTACTAGAAATAGTCAGGCATAGTGCATTTTTAGTACGATTTGTATGTTTAGCTCTAAAAAGGGCTCGTCCGGGATTTGAACCCGGGACCTCTCGCACCCTAAGCGAGAATCATACCCCTAGACCAACGAGCCACGCAAGAGTCACCTCTGACATGGCTCCAGGGGTTAGTGGCAGCTAGTCGGTGAATGCTTCACCCAAAGCAAGCAACTGCACATGTTGCTCTCTTCTGCAATATGATTGCTGTCTTTTCCATGGCCGTCATCAAACAAGAAATTAAAAAGCCTCTGTCCTTCAGACAGTTTGTTTTCTCTAAGTGTCTGCTTGCGGTGAGGACAAGAAAAGCATTTCTGCTCTCATTCCTTGCTTTCATGAAGTAGGCCCACCCTTCAGAGCAAAGGGCGAACAAGCGAATGGCGCAAGCTATCGTCACTTCTCTTTTCGAGCTGTCACTGAGATCCCTGGAGCACACTACGTCAGGTTGGTGAGGGATAGACAGCCTCTATTATCTCAGCTTTCCTATAAAGTCAGCCAGTAAAGGCAAACACTGTTAAAAACAGCAAACCACTGTTTCTGCCCGGTCTCAAACCAGGGACCTTTCGCGTGTAAGGCGAACGTGATAACCACTACACTACAGAAACAGACACTAACTCAGGAATCTTGTTGGCATGTATTGGGCTGGAATGCACAGACTAAGGGCCAATGTCCTTGAAGCTCAAAGTTGGGCTCTCCTTACCCGGTCTCTATTTCTTTGGAAGACAGGAATGAGGACCACTTTTATTCCAAGAGGCGATTTTGAAACCATATCTTGAAATTACACTAGAAAAACACTATGCATGTAATGTTCCTACCATGCTGGTCTGGCCCAGAAAAGCAGTTGCAAAGAAGTCCTGCACTCCTTTATCCCGCCACAAGTGGAAAATAGCGTGCAGGGTAAGGAACTTTCTCGACATACACAGCGTCTTATAGCATTGAAAAGAAGAAATGCTCCTATATTACAAGCATCCTAAAAATGTCCACAGCATGGGCTCGTCCGGGATTTGAACCCGGGACCTCTCGCACCCGAAGCGAGAATCATACCCCTAGACCAACGAGCCTGAGTGGCCAGGAGACATTTTGAACAATTTCTGAAGCGTCTTTCAGAAAAAAAGCAGGGCTATTTGGCTAGTCTCCCTCTAAGTGAGCCTCACAACGTCATGTTTTCTCTCAAGTTGTTGTTTTTTCACTCTACCAAGAAAGGGGGCAGCCAATCTCCTATCAGCCAGTGAGCAGAAAAAAGGCACAGATGAGAACAGCAAGCACTTTCTGGCAATTGTTCTCCTCTGCAAGTCCTGGACCCTTGCCCCATAGACTTCCACACCAGAAGCAATGAAGGGCCCACCATTTCCTGCGCCTGAGAAAGAGGGGTTTGATATTTGGATTCAAACGCGCTCGCTCAGCGCTCGATCAGGCTCGATCAGGCTCGATTTATATGAGTGGCTCACAGGCCTGAAACACTCACCTGGGAGACCCAGAGTGGCTGACTTCTCAGTATAGCCATTGTTGGGCGAGTCACCTCCTTTCCTCCTGCCTCAATCTAGAATTGGCTGCAAATCATAAGAGAGAGTGCAATGCCCGTGTGCAGTGCCTACTCCCAGCTACCTCTCTGTCTTCCTTATGTAAATTAGAATTTGCAAGGGGGGACCAATGGCATTCTGCTCCTCCCACATAACCAGGAAGCCCTGTTGAACATGTCTGCCTGTGTTTTTGCAGGGACAGTGCCTTCTCTGCCCAAAAGGTGGCAGGAGAGCCTCACAACAAATGATGGGATCAACTGCTTAGTTAGAAACCCAGCATGGCAGTTACTGTGATGGAGTGCAAATTTAATGGAAGGTGTGCCTGAGGTGTCATTTCCAGAAATCCATGGGATTGTGATTGAGGGCCCAGCCTGATTGTTGGTGGATTTCTCTTCACATGCTACAGGTTCCTGCAAAGATTGTGGTGTTTGCCGGGAACGCACTGCAAAAAGAGGAAGATTTACAGGTGTAAAAGGGACCTGTCAGAAGTGGGATTTGAACCCACGCCTCCATGAGGAGACCAGAAGGCTCAGCTACACTGAAGATCAAGCTCTCTTGAGTCTGGCGCCTTAGACCACTCGGCCATCCTGACGGCTCATGAGTGGGGCTTAGGTCTAACTTTTCTATCTGCACCTGCCAATGTTTCCACTTACAACCTTCACAGCAATGTCACAGGTGTAAAGGCCACAACAATACAACATAGCTTAAACAAAATAAAAATAGGCACAAGAACGACCCCCAGATGATGGATGCAGATAACTTTGTTTCGTCTTGCAAAGGTAAAGAAAGTTTCCCACGGCTCACTGTGTTCAAAGACCACCTCTTCTTAAACTTGCATTCAGATAATAAGGTTTTAGAGTGTGCACATAAAAGCAGCCAACGCTCAGTGTTTCTGCCCGGTCTCGAACCGGGGACCTTTCGCGTGTTATGCGAACGTGATGACCACTACACTACAGAAACGACCTTGCTGCTTGCTACTGTTAAAGCAAAGTTCCTCTCAAGGCTTCACCCTACTTCTATTCTGCTGTATCAGCAGCGGCTCAGAATGTGCAGAACAAGTGTGAAAACCTCAGAGATATCATCCAACATGCTTGCAATTAGACGTATTCAAAATTTACTTGTGCAGGCATCGACAGACAAATATCTGATGCCTAAATGTCTGCGAGTACAGCTTGGGAAAGCATCACCTGGGACACACTGAGACTAAGCAGGTAGGCAGAAAAAGCACGGTGATCCATTTTTCTTCTGAGGTTAGGAATATGTTACGCAACAATGCACCGAGTATTACTAGAAATAGTCAGGCATAGTGCATTTTTAGTACGATTTGTATGTTTAGCTCTAAAAAGGGCTTGTCCGGGATTTGAACCCGGGACCTCTCGCACCCTAAGCGAGAATCATACCCCTAGACCAACGAGCCACGCAAGAGTCACCTCTGACACGGCTCCAGGGGTTAGTGGCAGCTAGTCGGTGAATGCTTCACCCAAAGCAAGCAACTGCACATGTTGCTCTCTTCTGCAATATGATTGCTGTCTTTTCCATGGCCGTCATCAAACAAGAAATTAAAAAGCCTCTGTCCTTCAGACAGTTTGTTTTCTCTAAGTGTCTGCTTGTGGTGAGGACAAGAAAAGCATTTCTGCTCTCATTCCTTGCTTTCATGAAGTAGGCCCACCCTTCAGAGCAAAGGGCGAGCAAGCGAATGGCGCAAGCTATCGTCACTTCTCTTTTCGAGCTGTCACTGAGATCCCTGGAGCACACTACGTCAGGTTGGTGAGGGATAGACAGCCTCTATTATCTCAGCTTTCCTATAAAGTCAGCCAGTAAAGGCAAACACTGTTAAAAACAGCAAACCGCTGTTTCTGCCCGGTCTCGAACCAGGGACCTTTCGCGTGTAAGGCAAACGTGATAACCACTACACTACAGAAACAGACACTAACTCAGGAATCTTGTTGGCATGTATTGGGCTGGAATGCACAGACTAAGGGCCAATGTCCTTGTAGCTCAAAGTTGGGCTCTCCTTACCCGGTCTCTATTTCTTTGGAAGACAGGAATGAGGACCACTTTTATTCCAAGAGGCGATTTTGAAACCATATCCTGAAATTACACTAGAAAAACACTATGCATGTAATGTTCCTACCATGCTGGTCTGGCCCAGAAAAGCAGTTGCAAAGAAGTCCTGCACTCCTTTATCATGCCACAAGTGGAAAATAGCGTGCAGGGTAAGGAACTTTCTCGACATACACAGCGTCTTATAGCATTGAAAAGAAGAAATGCTCCTATATTACAAGCATCCTGAAAATGTCCACAGCATGGGCTCGTCCGGGATTTGAACCCGGGACCTCTCGCACCCGAAGCGAGAATCATACCCCTAGACCAACGAGTCTGAGTGGCCAGGAGACATTTTGAACAATTTCTGAAGCGTCTTTCAGAAAAAAGCAGGGCTATTTGGCTAGTCTCCCTCTAAGTGAGCCTCACAACGTCATGTTTTCTCTCAAGTTGTTGTTTTTTCACTCTAGCAAGAAAGGGGGCAGCCAATCTCCTATCAGCCAGTGAGCAGAAAAAAGGCACTGATGAGAACAGCAAGCACTTTCTGGCAATTGTTCTCCTCTGCAAGTCCTGTACCCTTGCCCCATAGACTTCCACACCAGAAGCAATGAAGGGCCCACCATTTCCTGCGCCTGAGAAAGAGGGGTTTGATATTTGGATTCAAACGCGCTCGATCAGGCTCAATCAGGCGAGATTTATATGAGTGGCTCACAGGCCTGAAACACTCACCTGGGAGACCCAGAGTGGCTGACTTCTCAGTATAGCCATTGTTGGGCGAGTCACCTCCTTTCCTCCTGCCTCAATCTAGAATTGGCTGCAAATCATAAGAGAGAGTGCAATGCCCGTGTGCAGTGCCTACTCCCAGCTACCTCTCTGTCTTCCTTATGTAAATTAGAATTTGCAAGGGGGGACCAATGGCATTCTGCTCCTCCCACATAACCAGGAAGCCCTGTTGAACATGTCTGCCTGTGTTTTTGCAGGGACAGTGCCTTCTCTGCCCAAAAGGTGGCAGGAGAGCCTCACAACAAATGATGGGATCAACTGCTCAGTTAGAAACCCAGCATGGCAGTTACTGTGATGGAGTGCAAATTTAATGGAAGGTGTGCCTGAGGTGTCATTTCCAGAAATCCATGGAATTGTGATTAAGGGCCCAGCCTGATTGTTGGTGGATTTCTCTTCACATGCTACAGGTTCCTGCAAAGATTGTGGTGTTTGCCGGGAACGCACTGCAAAAAACAGGAAGATTTACGGGTGTAAAAGGGACCTGTCAGAAGTGGGATTTGAACCCACGCCTCCATGAGGAGACCAGAAGGCTCAGCTACACTGAAGATCAAGCTCTCTTGAGTCTGGCGCCTTAGACCACTCGGCCATCCTGACGGCTCATGAGGGGGGGCTTAGGTCTAACTCTTCTATCTGCACCTGCCAATGTTTCCACTTACAACCTTCACAGCAATGTCACAGGTGTAAAGGCCCCAACAATACAACATAGCTTAAACAAAATAAAAATAGGCACAAGAACGACCCCCAGATGATGGATGCAGATAACTTTGTTTCGTCTTGCAAAGGTAAAGAAAGTTTCCCACGGCTCACTGTGTTCAAAGACCACCTCTTCTTAAACTTGCATTCAGATAATAAGGTTTTAGAGCAGGGGTGCCCAAACCTGTCCTGGCGGGCCGTATCCATGCCAGATTTTTGGGATATCCCCATCTGGTGATCACGGTTCGATCCCCGGCGCCGGCGGCAGATCAGAGTGCCCAGGACGGGGTCCATGTGACCCGGGCAGTCCTATCCCCTGGGTGTACGTGGTTGTCCGACATGTCGGTCGTATTTGCTTTTACGTACCGGATCGGAATCGGCCCCCATAAAATCGTACGTAAAGTATATAGCAAATCAACCTGAAATCTGCTGGGTCAGAAAGGGCTCGATTCCGATCCGTGTCGGAAGGTTAGGAGTCCGTACGAATTTGTCGGGACGGCATGGCAGAGTGCCCGGGATGGGCTCCATGGCTCTTGGGCAGTCGTCCCCCGGGCGTCCGGGGCTCCATCCAGGCCGACGGCATGGCAGAGTGCCCGGGACGGGCTCCATGCGTCCCGGGCATTCGTCCCCCGGGCGTCCGGGGCTCCATCCAGGCCGGCGGCAAGGCAGTGTGCCCGGGTCGGGCTCCATGCGTCCCGGGCATTCGTCCCCCGGGCGCCTGAAACTGCTGGGTCAGAGAGGGCTCGATTCCGATCCGTGTCGTAAGGTTAGGAGTCCGTACGAATTTGTCGGGACGGCATGGCAGAGTGCCCGGGACGGGCTCCATGCGTCCCGGGCATTCGTCCCCCGGGCGTCCGGGGCTACATCCAGGCTGACGGTATGGCAGAGTGCCCGGGTCGGGCTCCATGGTTTTCACGGTGGTCCTCCCCAGGGTGTCGGGGCGCTCCAGGCCGAAGGCATGGAAAAGTGCCCAGGACGGGCTCCATGCGTCCCGGGCATTTGTCCCCCGGGCGTCCGGGGCTCCATCCAGGCCGACGGCATGGCAGAGTGCCCGGGTCGGGCTCCATGGCTTTCACGGTGGTCCTCCCCTGGGTGTCTGGGGGCTCCAGGCCGAAGGCATGGAAAAGTGCCCAGGACGGGCTCCATGCGTCCCGGGCACGGGCACGGGGACGGGGACAGGGTCGGGAGAGTCCAGGCGGCTTCACTTCCGTGTCCAGCCATCTGATCGACCAGATTCCCTCGGCCATCTGGTCGCCCGGATCCCCTCGGGCATCTGGTCGCCCGCAACGCTTTCCTATGGGGCGACCAGATGGCCGAACTTCCCTGGAAGTCCCGATGAGGTGCCATTCGCCGCCCGGATCCCAGCGAGGGCTCCAGGAGGTTGGGTACATCCGCGCCTTGGGTCCCCTCTGTCACCTCGCGTGCACAGATTACAAGAAAAGGGGGTAATTTTCCTCCGGATTACTAGGGAGAAGGGTACGCCCGGACACCCCTCCGAGGCTGGTGGTTCTCTGCCATGGGGACCAGATGGGCTATGCCTGGGCAACACCTCCCTAGGCCACCCGGGGCTTCCTTCCTCCAGGCCAACTGCATGTCAAATTGCCCAGGACGGGCTCCATGGCTCCTGGGCAGTCGTCCCCCGGGCGTCCGGGGCTCCATCCAGGCTGACGGCATTGAAAAGTGCCCAGGACGGGCTCCATGCGTCCCGGGCATTCGTCCCCTGGGCGTCCGGGGCTCCATCTAGGCTGACGGTATGGCAGAGTGCCCGGGTCGGGCTCCATGGTTTTCACGGTGGTCCTCCCCTGGGTGTCTGGGGGCTCCAGGCCGAAGGCATGGAAAAGTGCCCAGGACGGGCTCCATGCGTCCCGGGCATTCGTCCCCCGGGCGTCCGGGGCACCCATCTCCATGAGGCCAACGGCATTGGCAAAGTACCCAGGACGGGCTCCATGTGCCCCGGGCAGACCTCCCCCCGGGCGTCCGGGGCTCCCACCTCCAGGCCGACGGAATGTCAAAGTACCCAGGACGGGCTCCATGGGTCCCGGGCAGCTTCCCCCGGGGCGTCCGGGGCACCCACCTCCAGGCCGACGGCATGTCAAAGTACCCAGGACGGGCTCCACGGGTCCCGGGCATTCCTCCCCCAGGTCGTCCGGGCCCTAGAGCTCCGGTGGTCCAACCTGCGCCTGAGGCCCAGCCGGGGTCCAAGAGCCCTGCCTTGCGTGGGCAGGCAGTCAGGAACCCTACCGCGAAGGCTTGGGATGGATGGGGAGCTGGGAGTCCTTTCGATCCCGGCCCTCTGGTCGCCCGCGATGCTTTCCAATGGGGCGACCAGATGGCCGGGCTTCCCTGGAAGTCCCGATGAGGTGCCATTCGGCTCCTGGATCCCAGCTAGGGCTCCATGAGGTCGGGTTCTTTTACGCCTTGGGTCCCCTCTGTCACCTCGCGTGCACGGATTGCAAGAAAGGGGGGTAATTTCCCTCCGGATTACTAGGGGCAGGG
This sequence comes from Lissotriton helveticus, assembly GCF_964261635.1. Taxonomy (NCBI): domain Eukaryota; kingdom Metazoa; phylum Chordata; class Amphibia; order Caudata; family Salamandridae; genus Lissotriton; species Lissotriton helveticus. The sequence goes on from NC_136071.1 coordinate 591,529,206, forward strand.
TACGCCCGGACACCTCTCCAGGGCTGGTGGTTCTCTGCCCGGGGGACCAGATGAGATATGCCTGGGCAACACCTCCCCCGGGCGTCTGGGGGCTCCATTCTCCGGGCCAACGGCATGGCTCAATGCCCAGGACGGGCTCCACGTGTCCCGGACAGACCTCCCCTGGGCGTCCGGGGCACCCATCTCCATGAGGCCAACGGGATGGCAAAGTACCCGGGAAGGGCTCCACGGGTCCCGGGCAGCCTTCCCCCGGGCGTCCGGGGCTCCCACCTTTAGGCCGACGGCATGTCACACTGCCCAGGACGGGCTCCATGGGCCCCGGACAGACCTCCCCCGGGCGTCCGGGGCACCCATCTCCAGGAGGCCAACGGGACGGCAAAGTACCCGGGACGGGCTCCACGGGTCCCGGGCAGCCTTCCCCCGGGCGTCCGGGGCTCCCACCTTTAGGCCGACGGCATGTCACACTGCCCAGGACGGGCTCCATGGGCCCTGGACAGACCTCCCCCGGGCGTCCGGGGCACCCATCTCCAGGAGGCCAACGGGATGGCAAAGTACCCGGGAAGGGCTCCACGGGTCCCGGGCAGCATTCCCCCGGGCGTCCGGGGCTCCCACCTCCAGGCCGACGGCATGTCACAGTGCCCAGGACGGGCTCCATGGGCCCCGGACAGCCCTCCCCCCGGGCGTTCGGGGCACATATCTCCAGGAGGCCAACGGCGTTGCAAAGTACCCGGAAAGGACTCCACGGGTACCGGGCAGTCCTCCCCCGGGCGTCCGGGGCACCCATCTCCATGAGGCAAACGGCATTGGCAAAGTACCCGGGAGGGGCTCCACGGGTCCCGGGCAGGCCTCCCCCGGGCGGCCAGGGCACCCACCTCCAGGCCGACGGCATGTAAAAGTGCCCAGGACGGGCTCCATGGGTCCCGGGCAGCCCACCCCCGGGCATCTGGGGCACCCATCTCCAGGAGGCCAACGGCGTTGCAAAGTACCCGGGAAGGGCTCCACGGGTACCGGGCAGTCCTCCCCCGGGCGTCCGGGGGCTCCCTTCTCCAGGCCGACGGCATGGTTCAATGCCCAGGACGGGACGTCAAGTGGCCAGGACGGGCTCCATGCATCCCGGGCATTCGTCCCGGGACGGGGACGGGGTGGGGAAGAGTCCAGGCGGCTTCACCTCCATGCCCAGCCATCTGGTCGCCCGGATTCCCTCGGCCATCTGGTCGCCCGGATCCCCTCGGGCATCTGGTCGCCCGCAACGCTTTCCTATGGGGGGGACCAGATGGCCGAACTTCCCTGGAAGTCTTAATGAGGTGCCATTCGCCTCCCGGATCCCAGCGAGGGCTCCATGAGGTCGGGTTCTTTCACGCCTTGGGTCCCCTCTGTCACCTCGCGTGCACAGATTGCAAGAAAGGGGGGTAATTTGCCTCCGGATTACTATGTGGCAGGGTATGCCCGGACACCCCTCCAGGGTTGGTGGTTCTCTGCCATGGGGACCAGATGGGATATGCCTGGGCAACACCTCCCTAGGCCACCCGGAGCTTCCTTCCTCCAGGCCAACTGCATGTCAAATTGCCCAGGACGGGCTCCATGGCTCTTGGGCAGTCGTCCCCCGGGCGTCCGGTGCTCCATCCAGGCCGACGGCATGGCAGAGTGCCCGGGACAGGCTCCATGCATCCCGGGCCTTCGCCCCCCCCCCGGGCGTCCGGGGCTCCATCCAGGCTGACGGCATGGCAGAGTGCCCGGGACGGGCTCCACGGGCCCCAGGCGTCTGGGGCTCCCTTCCCCGGGCCAGCGGCATGTCAGAGTGCCCAGGACGGGCTCCACGGGCCCCGGTCATCCGGGGCACCCTTCCCCGGGCCAGCGGCATGTCAGAGTGCCCAGGACCAGTTCCACGGGTCCCGGGCAGTCCTCCCCCGGGCGTCCGGGGCTCCCTTCCCCGGGCCAAAGCATTTCAGAGTGCCCAGGACGGGCTCCACGGGTTCCGGGCGTCCAGGTCTCCCTTCCCCGGGCCAACGGCTTGTCAGAGTGCCCAGGACGGGCTCCACGGGCCCCGGGCGTCCGGGGCACCCTTCCCCGGGCCAGCGGCATGTCAGAGTGCCCAGGACGAGTTCCACGGGTCCCGGGCAGTCCTCCCCCCCGGGTGTCCGGGGCTCCCTTCCCCGGGCCAAAGCATTTCAGAGTGCCCAGGACGGGCTCCACGGGTCCCGGACGTCTGGGGCTCCCTTCCCCGGGCCAACGGCATACAGGAGTGCCCAGGACGGGCTCCACGGGTCCCGGATGTCCGGGGCTCCCTTCCCCGGGCCAACGGCATACAGGGGTGCCCAGGACGGGCTCCACAGGTCCCGGTCGTCTGGGGCTCCCTTCCCCGGGCCAACGGCTTGTCAGAGTGCCAAGGACGGGCTCCACGGGTCTCGGTCGTCTGGGGTCCCTCCCCCGGGCCAACAGCAGGTCAGAGTGCCCAGGACGGGCTCCACGGGTCCCGGGCAGCCCACCCCCCGGGAGTTCGGGGCACCCATCTCCAGGAGGCCAACGGCGTTGCAAAGTACCCGGGAAGGGCTCCACGGGTACCGGGCAGTCCTCCCCCGGGCGTCCGGGGCTCCCTTCTCCAGGCCAACGGCATGGTTCAATGACCAGGACGGGCTCCATGTGTCCCAGACAGACCTCCCCTGGGCGTCCGGGGCACCCATCTCCAGGCCAACGGCATGGCTCAATGCCCAGGACGGGCTCCATGGGTCCGGGGAGGCGTCCCATGCGCCTCCGGGCTTGGGAGCCCCGGCTGGGTCCAGGGGCCCGGGCGGGCCCCGGGTGGGGTGCTCCGGCCCTGGTCCCTGTCTTCCAGCCTACCGCACTGCCAAGGGCCTAGGAATGGGTTCCGTTGTTCCCGGGGAGCCTCCCCTTGCTTGGCTGGGTTCAGGAGCAGTGGCTAGGGCCCCTGAGGGCCCGGGGAGGGCGGCCTCCCCACCCCGGGCTCTGTCCTTGGTCCTGCTGCGTGGCAGGGTGCCCGGGACGGGGTCCGGAGGGACCGGGGAGGCGTCCCATGCACCTCCGGGCTTGGGAGCCCCGGCTGCGTCCAGGGGCCCGGCCGGGCCCCGGGTCGGGTGCTCCGGCCCTGGGCCCTGTCTCCCAGCCTGCCGCACTGCCAAGGGCCCGGGAAGGGGTTCCGATGTGCCCGGGGAGCCTCCCCTTGCTTGCCTGGGTTCAGGAGCAGTGGCTAGGGCCCCTGAGGGCCCGGGGAGGGCGGCCTCCCCACCCCGGGCTCTGTCCTTGGTCCTGCTGCGTGGCAGGATGCCCGGGACGGGGTCCGGAGGGACCGGGGAGGCGTCCCATGCGCCTCCGGGCTAGGGAGCCCCGGCTGGGTCCAGGGGCCCGGGCGGGCCCCGGGTCGGGTGCTCCGGCCCTGGGCCCTGTCTCCCAGCCTGCCGCACGGCCAAGGGCCCGGGAAGGGGTTCCGATGTGCCCGGGGAGCCTCCCCTTGCTTGGCTGGGTTCAGGAGCAGTGGCTAGGGCCCCTGAGGGCCCGGGGAGGGCGGCCTCCCCACCCCGGGCTCTGTCCTTGGTCCTGCTGCGTGGCAGGGTGCCCGGGACGGGGTCCGGAGGGACCGGGGAGGCGTCCCATGCGCCTCCGGGCTTGGGAGCCCCGGCTGGGTCCAGGGGCCCGGGCGGGCCCCGGGTCGGGTGCTCAGGCCCTGGGCCCTGTCTCCCAGCCTGCCGCACTGCCAAGGGCCCGGAAAGGGGTTCCGATGTGCCCGGGGAGCCTCCCCTTGCTTGTCTGTGTTCAGGAGCTCCATCCGGGGCCCCTGAGGGCCCCGGGGAGGGTGGCCTCC
>NC_136071.1:591545522-591555522 GCF_964261635.1 Lissotriton helveticus
GCAGTTGTCCCCCGGGTCTCCAGGCCGATGGCATGTCAAAGTGCCCAGGACGGGCTCCATGCGTCCCGGGCAGTCGTCCCCCCGGGCATCCGCCGCTCCCTTCTCCGGGCCGACGGCAGGTCAGATTGCCCAGGACGGGCTCCATGGGTCCCGGGCAGTCCTCCCCTGGGTGTCCGGCGCTCCCTTCTCCGGGCCGACGGCATGTCAAAGTGCCCAGGACGGGCTCCATGCGTCCCGGGCAGTCGTCCCCCGGGTCTCCAGGCCGACGGCATGTCAAAATGTCCAGGACGGGCTCCATGCGTCCCGGGCAGTCGTCCCCCGGGTCTCCAGGCCAACGGCATGTCAAAATGTCCAGGACGGGCTCCATGCGTCCCGGGCAGTCGTCGTCCCGGACGTCCGGGCCTGGGAGCTCCGGTGGTCCTCACCGTGCCTGAGGCCCAGCCGGGGTCCCCGAGCCCTGCCCGGCGTGGGCAGGCAGCAGCCCTACCACGAAGGCTCGGGGTGGGAAGCAGGGAGTCCTTTCGTTCCCGGCCACCTGGTTGCACCTTTCCCCTCGGCCATCTGGTCGCACGCAATGCTATCCAAAAGGGCGACCAGATGGCCAAACCTCCCTGGAAGTCCCTATGAGGTGCCATTTGCCTCCCCGATCCCAGCGAGGGCTCCAGGAGGTCGGGTACTTTTACGCCTTGGGTCCCCTCTGTCAACTCGTGTGCACAGATTACAAGAAAGGGGGGTAATTTTCCTCCGGATTACTAGGGGTAAGGGTATGCCCGGACACCCCTGCAAGGCTGGTGGTTCTCTGCCAGGGGGACCAGATGGGCTATGCCTGGGTAACAACACCCGGGGCTTCCCTCCTCCAGGCCAACGGCATGTCAAAGTGCCCAGGACGGGCTCCATGCGTCCCGGGCAGTCGTCCCCCGGGTCTCCAGGCCAACGGCATGAGCGAGTGCCCAGGTCGGGCTCCATGCGCCCCGGGCAGTCGTCCCCCGGGTCTCCAGGCCAACGGCATGAGCGAGTGTCCAGGTCGGGCTCCATGCTTCCCGGGCAGTCGTCCCCCGGGTCTCAAGGCCGATGGCATGTCAAAGTGCCCAGGATGGGCTCCATGCGTCCCGGGCATTCCTCCCCCCCGGGCGTCCGTCGCTCCCTTCTCCGGGCCGACGGCAGGTCAGATTGCCCAGGACGGGCTCCATGGGTCCCGGGCATTCCTCCGCTGGGTGTCCGGCTCTCCCTTCCCCGGGCCAACGGCTTGTCAGAGTGCCCAGGATGGGCTCCACGGGCCCCGGACGTCCGGGGCTCCCTTCCCCGTGCCAACGGCATGCCAGAGTGCCCAGGACGGGCTCCACGAGTCCCCGGCGTCCGGGGCTCCCTTCCCCGGGACACCGGCTTGTCAGAGTGCCCATGACGGGCTCCACGGGTCCCGGGTATCTGGGACTCCCTTCCCTGGGCCAACGGCATGCCGGAGTTCCCAGGACAGGCTCCACGGGTCCCGGGCGTCCGGGGCTCCCTTCCCCGGTCCGACGGCTTGTCAGAGTGCCCAGGACGGGCTCCACGGCTCCCGGGCGTCCGGGGTTCCCTTCCCCGGGTCAGCGGCATGTCAGAGTGCCCAGGACGAGTTCCACGGGTCCCGGGCAGTCCTCCCCCGGGCGTCCGGGGCTCCCTTCCCCGGGCCGTCGGCAGGTCAGAGTGCCCAGGACGGGCTCCATGGGTCCCGGGCAGTCCTCCCCCCGGGCGTCCGGGGCTCCCTTCCCCGGGCAGACGGCAGGTCAGAGTGCCCAGGACGGGCTCCACGGGTGCCGGGCAGTCCTCCCCCCGGGCGTCCGGCGCTCCCTTCTCCAGGCCGATGGCAGGTCAGAGTGACCAGGACGGGCTCCACGGGTCCCGGGCAGTCCTCTCCCGGGCGTACGTGGTTGTCCGACAGATTCGGGCAGATGTGCTTTTACGAACCGGATCGGAGTCGGCCCAAATAATAATAATAATAATAATAATAATCCACATTTGTAAGGCGCACAATCGCCCGTAAGGGTCTCTAGGCGCTAGGGGCCGTTGGGAAGATTAAGCAAGCTATTGCCCAGAGTCACATGGTGCTGGGCTAATCTGCCGCCGGTGCCGGGGATCGAACCCTGATCTCTGGGATGCTCGAGGGTTACTACGCGCTCTACAAAAACCTTAAATAAAAAAATCTCCAGATTCCGGAGTCAGCCGCCCTAGCCGCGGCGCCAGCTATTTCCCAGAGTCACCTGGTGCTGGGCTAATCTGCCGCCGGTGCCGGGGATCGAACCGTGATCTCCAGATTCCGGAGTCAGCCTCCCTAGCCGCGGCGCCAGCTATTTCCCAGAGTCACGTGGTGCTGGGCTAATCTGCGGCCGGTGCCGGGGATCGAACCCTGATCTCTGGGATGCTCGAGGGTTACTACGCGCTCTACAAAAACCTTAAATAAAAAAAATCTCCAGATTCCGGAGTCAGCCGCCCTAGCCGCGGCGCCAGCTATTTCCCAGAGTCACCTGGTGCTGGGCTAATCTGCCGCCGGTGCCGGGGATCGAACCGTGATCCCCAGATGGGGATATCCCAAAAATCTGGCATGGATACGGCCCGCCAGGACAGGTTTGGGCACCCCTGATATAGAGGCAGTCAACGCGAAATCTGCTGGGTTCGATTCCGATCCGTGTCAGAAGGACCGTAGGGCTTGGGAGTCCGTACAACAGGGGTGCCCAAACCTGTCCTGGCGGGCCGTATCCATGCCAGATTTTTGGGATATCCCCATCTGGTGATCACGGTTCGATCCCCGGCGCCGGCGGCAGATCAGAGTGCCCAGGACGGGGTCCATGTGACCCGGGCAGTCCTATCCCCTGGGTGTACGTGGTTGTCCGACATGTCGGTCGTATTTGCTTTTACGTACCGGATCGGAATCGGCCCCCATAAAATCGTACGTAAAGTATATAGCAAATCAACCTGAAATCTGCTGGGTCAGAAAGGGCTCGATTCCGATCCGTGTCGGAAGGTTAGGAGTCCGTACGAATTTGTCGGGACGGCATGGCAGAGTGCCCGGGATGGGCTCCATGGCTCTTGGGCAGTCGTCCCCCGGGCGTCCGGGGCTCCATCCAGGCCGACGGCATGGCAGAGTGCCCGGGACGGGCTCCATGCGTCCCGGGCATTCGTCCCCCGGGCGTCCGGGGCTCCATCCAGGCCGGCGGCAAGGCAGTGTGCCCGGGTCGGGCTCCATGCGTCCCGGGCATTCGTCCCCCGGGCGCCTGAAACTGCTGGGTCAGAGAGGGCTCGATTCCGATCCGTGTCGTAAGGTTAGGAGTCCGTACGAATTTGTCGGGACGGCATGGCAGAGTGCCCGGGACGGGCTCCATGCGTCCCGGGCATTCGTCCCCCGGGCGTCCGGGGCTACATCCAGGCTGACGGTATGGCAGAGTGCCCGGGTCGGGCTCCATGGTTTTCACGGTGGTCCTCCCCAGGGTGTCGGGGCGCTCCAGGCCGAAGGCATGGAAAAGTGCCCAGGACGGGCTCCATGCGTCCCGGGCATTTGTCCCCCGGGCGTCCGGGGCTCCATCCAGGCCGACGGCATGGCAGAGTGCCCGGGTCGGGCTCCATGGCTTTCACGGTGGTCCTCCCCTGGGTGTCTGGGGGCTCCAGGCCGAAGGCATGGAAAAGTGCCCAGGACGGGCTCCATGCGTCCCGGGCACGGGCACGGGGACGGGGACAGGGTCGGGAGAGTCCAGGCGGCTTCACTTCCGTGTCCAGCCATCTGATCGACCAGATTCCCTCGGCCATCTGGTCGCCCGGATCCCCTCGGGCATCTGGTCGCCCGCAACGCTTTCCTATGGGGCGACCAGATGGCCGAACTTCCCTGGAAGTCCCGATGAGGTGCCATTCGCCGCCCGGATCCCAGCGAGGGCTCCAGGAGGTTGGGTACATCCGCGCCTTGGGTCCCCTCTGTCACCTCGCGTGCACAGATTACAAGAAAAGGGGGTAATTTTCCTCCGGATTACTAGGGAGAAGGGTACGCCCGGACACCCCTCCGAGGCTGGTGGTTCTCTGCCATGGGGACCAGATGGGCTATGCCTGGGCAACACCTCCCTAGGCCACCCGGGGCTTCCTTCCTCCAGGCCAACTGCATGTCAAATTGCCCAGGACGGGCTCCATGGCTCCTGGGCAGTCGTCCCCCGGGCGTCCGGGGCTCCATCCAGGCTGACGGCATTGAAAAGTGCCCAGGACGGGCTCCATGCGTCCCGGGCATTCGTCCCCTGGGCGTCCGGGGCTCCATCTAGGCTGACGGTATGGCAGAGTGCCCGGGTCGGGCTCCATGGTTTTCACGGTGGTCCTCCCCTGGGTGTCTGGGGGCTCCAGGCCGAAGGCATGGAAAAGTGCCCAGGACGGGCTCCATGCGTCCCGGGCATTCGTCCCCCGGGCGTCCGGGGCACCCATCTCCATGAGGCCAACGGCATTGGCAAAGTACCCAGGACGGGCTCCATGTGTCCCGGGCAGACCTCCCCCCGGGCGTCCGGGGCTCCCACCTCCAGGCCGACGGAATGTCAAAGTACCCAGGACGGGCTCCATGGGTCCCGGGCAGCTTCCCCCGGGGCGTCCGGGGCACCCACCTCCAGGCCGACGGCATGTCAAAGTACCCAGGACGGGCTCCACGGGTCCCGGGCATTCCTCCCCCAGGTCGTCCGGGCCCTAGAGCTCCGGTGGTCCAACCTGCGCCTGAGGCCCAGCCGGGGTCCAAGAGCCCTGCCTTGCGTGGGCAGGCAGTCAGGAACCCTACCGCGAAGGCTTGGGATGGATGGGGAGCTGGGAGTCCTTTCGATCCCGGCCCTCTGGTCGCCCGCGATGCTTTCCAATGGGGCGACCAGATGGCCGGGCTTCCCTGGAAGTCCCGATGAGGTGCCATTCGGCTCCTGGATCCCAGCTAGGGCTCCATGAGGTCGGGTTCTTTTACGCCTTGGGTCCCCTCTGTCACCTCGCGTGCACGGATTGCAAGAAAGGGGGGTAATTTCCCTCCGGATTACTAGGGGCAGGGTATGCCCGGACACCTCTCCAGGGCTGGTGGTTCTCTGCCCGGGGGACCAGATGAGATATGCCTGGGCAACACCTCCCCCGGGCGTCTGGGGGCTCCATTCTCCGGGCCAACGGCATGGCTCAATGCCCAGGACGGGCTCCACGTGTCCCGGACAGACCTCCCCTGGGCGTCCGGGGCACCCATCTCCATGAGGCCAACGGGATGGCAAAGTACCCGGGAAGGGCTCCACGGGTCCCGGGCAGCCTTCCCCCGGGCGTCCGGGGCTCCCACCTTTAGGCCGACGGCATGTCACACTGCCCAGGACGGGCTCCATGGGCCCCGGACAGACCTCCCCCGGGCGTCCGGGGCACCCATCTCCAGGAGGCCAACGGGACGGCAAAGTACCCGGGACGGGCTCCACGGGTCCCGGGCAGCCTTCCCCCGGGCGTCCGGGGCTCCCACCTTTAGGCCGACGGCATGTCACACTGCCCAGGACGGGCTCCATGGGCCCTGGACAGACCTCCCCCGGGCGTCCGGGGCACCCATCTCCAGGAGGCCAACGGGATGGCAAAGTACCCGGGAAGGGCTCCACGGGTCCCGGGCAGCATTCCCCCGGGCGTCCGGGGCTCCCACCTCCAGGCCGACGGCATGTCACAGTGCCCAGGACGGGCTCCATGGGCCCCGGACAGCCCTCCCCCCGGGCGTTCGGGGCACATATCTCCAGGAGGCCAACGGCGTTGCAAAGTACCCGGAAAGGACTCCACGGGTACCGGGCAGTCCTCCCCCGGGCGTCCGGGGCACCCATCTCCATGAGGCAAACGGCATTGGCAAAGTACCCGGGAGGGGCTCCACGGGTCCCGGGCAGGCCTCCCCCGGGCGTCCAGGGCACCCACCTCCAGGCCGACGGCATGTAAAAGTGCCCAGGACGGGCTCCATGGGTCCCGGGCAGCCCACCCCCGGGCATCTGGGGCACCCATCTCCAGGAGGCCAACGGCGTTGCAAAGTACCCGGGAAGGGCTCCACGGGTACCGGGCAGTCCTCCCCCGGGCGTCCGGGGGCTCCCTTCTCCAGGCCGACGGCATGGTTCAATGCCCAGGACGGGACGTCAAGTGGCCAGGACGGGCTCCATGCGTCCCGGGCATTCGTCCCGGGACGGGGACGGGGTGGGGAAGAGTCCAGGCGGCTTCACCTCCATGCCCAGCCATCTGGTCGCCCGGATTCCCTCGGCCATCTGGTCGCTCGGATCCCCTCGGGCATCTGGTCGCCCACAACGCTTTCCTATGGGGGGGACCAGATGGCCGAACTTCCCTGGAAGTCTTAATGAGGTGCCATTCGCCTCCCGGATCCCAGCGAGGGCTCCATGAGGTCGGGTTCTTTCACGCCTTGGGTCCCCTCTGTCACCTCGCGTGCACAGATTGCAAGAAAGGGGGGTAATTTGCCTCCGGATTACTATGTGGCAGGGTATGCCCGGACACCCCTCCAGGGTTGGTGGTTCTCTGCCATGGGGACCAGATGGGATATGCCTGGGCAACACCTCCCTAGGCCACCCGGAGCTTCCTTCCTCCAGGCCAACTGCATGTCAAATTGCCCAGGACGGGCTCCATGGCTCTTGGGCAGTCGTCCCCCGGGCGTCCGGTGCTCCATCCAGGCCGACGGCATGGCAAAGTGCCCGGGACAGGCTCCATGCATCCCGGGCCTTCGCCCCCCCCCGGGCGTCCGGGGCTCCATCCAGGCTGACGGCATGGCAGAGTGCCCGGGACGGGCTCCACGGGCCCCAGGCGTCTGGGGCTCCCTTCCCCGGGCCAGCGGCATGTCAGAGTGCCCAGGACGGGCTCCACGGGCCCCGGTCATCCGGGGCACCCTTCCCCGGGCCAGCGGCATGTCAGAGTGCCCAGGACCAGTTCCACGGGTCCCGGGCAGTCCTCCCCCGGGCGTCCGGGGCTCCCTTCCCCGGGCCAAAGCATTTCAGAGTGCCCAGGACGGGCTCCACGGGTTCCGGGCGTCCAGGTCTCCCTTCCCCGGGCCAACGGCTTGTCAGAGTGCCCAGGACGGGCTCCACGGGCCCCGGGCGTCCGGGGCACCCTTCCCCGGGCCAGCGGCATGTCAGAGTGCCCAGGACGAGTTCCACGGGTCCCGGGCAGTCCTCCCCCCCGGGTGTCCGGGGCTCCCTTCCCCGGGCCAAAGCATTTCAGAGTGCCCAGGACGGGCTCCACGGGTCCCGGACGTCTGGGGCTCCCTTCCCCGGGCCAACGGCATACAGGAGTGCCCAGGACGGGCTCCACGGGTCCCGGATGTCCGGGGCTCCCTTCCCCGGGCCAACGGCATACAGGAGTGCCCAGGACGGGCTCCACAGGTCCCGGTCGTCTGGGGCTCCCTTCCCCGGGCCAACGGCTTGTCAGAGTGCCAAGGACGGGCTCCACGGGTCCCGGTCGTCTGGGGTCCCTCCCCCGGGCCAACAGCAGGTCAGAGTGCCCAGGACGGGCTGCACGGGTCCCGGGCAGCCCACCCCCCGGGCGTTCGGGGCACCCATCTCCAGGAGGCCAACGGCGTTGCAAAGTACCCGGGAAGGGCTCCACGGGTACCGGGCAGTCCTCCCCCGGGCGTCCGGGGCTCCCTTCTCCAGGCCAACGGCATGGTTCAATGACCAGGACGGGCTCCATGTGTCCCAGACAGACCTCCCCTGGGCGTCCGGGGCACCCATCTCCAGGCCAACGGCATGGCTCAATGCCCAGGACGGGCTCCATGGGTCCGGGGAGGCGTCCCATGCGCCTCCGGGCTTGGGAGCCCCGGCTGGGTCCAGGGGCCCGGGCGGGCCCCGGGTGGGGTGCTCCGGCCCTGGTCCCTGTCTTCCAGCCTACCGCACTGCCAAGGGCCTAGGAATGGGTTCCGTTGTTCCCGGGGAGCCTCCCCTTGCTTGGCTGGGTTCAGGAGCAGTGGCTAGGGCCCCTGAGGGCCCGGGGAGGGCGGCCTCCCCACCCCGGGCTCTGTCCTTGGTCCTGCTGCGTGGCAGGGTGCCCGGGACGGGGTCCGGAGGGACCGGGGAGGCGTCCCATGCACCTCCGGGCTTGGGAGCCCCGGCTGCGTCCAGGGGCCCGGCCGGGCCCCGGGTCGGGTGCTCCGGCCCTGGGCCCTGTCTCCCAGCCTGCCGCACTGCCAAGGGCCCGGGAAGGGGTTCCGATGTGCCCGGGGAGCCTCCCCTTGCTTGCCTGGGTTCAGGAGCAGTGGCTAGGGCCCCTGAGGGCCCGGGGAGGGCGGCCTCCCCACCCCGGGCTCTGTCCTTGGTCCTGCTGCGTGGCAGGGTGCCCGGGACGGGGTCCGGAGGGACCGGGGAGGCGTACCATGTGCCTCCGGGCTAGGGAGCCCCGGCTGGGTCCAGGGGCCCGGGCGGGCCCCGGGTCGGGTGCTCCGGCCCTGGGCCCTGTCTCCCAGCCTGCCGCACGGCCAAGGGCCCGGGAAGGGGTTCCGATGTGCCCGGGGAGCCTCCCCTTGCTTGGCTGGGTTCAGGAGCAGTGGCTAGGGCCCCTGAGGGCCCCGGGGAGGGTGGCCTCCCCACCCCGGGCTCCGTCCTGGGTCCTGCCGTGGGGCAGGGTGCCCGGGACGGGGTCCGGCGGGCCCGGGGATGCTTCCCCTGTGCCTCCGGGCCTGGGAGCCCCGGCTGGGTCCAGGGGCCCGGTCGGGGCCCCGGGTCGGGCGCTCCGGCCCTGGGCCCGGTCCCCCGGGCTGCCGCTCCACCCAGGGCCCAGGACAGGGGTCCGTCGGTCCCTTGCAGGCCTCCCCTGCTTGTCAAGGTGTAAGCGGGCCCCGGGTTGGAGGGCCCGCCGGCCCCTGGCAGCCTCCATGGCTGTGGCCCGGCTGGGGCCCCGGGCCTCCGGCCCGCCATGCCCCGGGCGCCCGCTCCCTCCTTCGTGGGGGCACGGGGCGACCGGATGGCGTCCCTTTCGTGCCCGGCCATCTGGTCGCCCGGATCCCCTCGGCCATCTGGTCTCCCGGATCCCCTCGGCCATCTGGTCTCCAGGATCCCCTCGGCCATCTGGTCTCCCGGATCGCCTCGGCCATCTGGTCGCCCGCAATGCTTTCCAATGGGGGCGACCAGATGGCCGAACTTCCCTGGAAGTCCCGATGAGGTGCCATTTGCCTCCCGGATCCCAGCGAGGGCTCCAGGAGGTCGGGTACTTTCGCGCCTTGGGTCCCCTCTGTCACCTCTAGTGCACGGATTACAAGAAAGGGGGGTAATTTTCCTCCGGATTACTAGGGAGAGGGTCAGTCAGACCTCCGTGTGGTCTGGCGATTCTGAATCAGGGGAAGGCAGGACCCGGGCCCTCCCGCCGGGGCCCCCAGGGGCCTGGGTACGCACCTGCTGCTTAGCCCCCTTGCCGATGGGCCTTTTCCTCCGAGTTTGCTCAGGCAGGCCCCCGCGAGGTCTGGCCATGCCGAGACGGGGCCAGGCAGCACCCGGGCCCGCCCGCCGGGGCCCCCAGGGGCCCGGGAATGCACCTGCCTCTCAGCCCTTTCCCGATGGTCCTTTTTCTCCGAGTTTTTTTCCACAGTCTGACCTCCGATAGGTCCGGCGGTTCCGAATCAGGGGAAGGCAGGACCCGGGCCCGCCCGCCGGGGCCCCCAGGGGCCCGGGTACGCACCTGCCGCTCAGCCCCCTTGCCGATGGGCCTTTTCCTCCGAGTTTGCTCAGGCAGGCCTCCCCGAGGTCTGGCCATGCCGAGACGGGGCCAGGCAGCACCCGGGCCCGCCCGCCGGGGCCCCCAGGGGCCCGGGAATGCACCTGCCTCTCAGCCCTTTCCCGATGGTCCTTTTTCTCCGAGTTTTTTTCCACAGTCTGACCTCCGATAGGTCCGGCGGTTCCGAATCAGGGGAAGGCAGGACCCGGGCCCGCCCGCCGGGGCCCCCAGGGGCCCGGGTATGCACCTGCCGCTCAGCCCCCTTCCAGATGGGCCTTTTCCTCCGAGTTTGCTCAGGCAGGCCTCCCCGAGGTCTGGCCAT
>NC_136071.1:591565522-591575522 GCF_964261635.1 Lissotriton helveticus
CTCCATCTGGCCAGGCCCCGAGGGTGCTGGTACCCCTCCGTCCTGCAATCCGGCCGGGGATCCGGGGTGCCCGGGACGTAGGGTCCACCGGGGCCCGGGGAGGCTCTCCCCAGCCTGGCTAGGGTTCGGAAGGTGGGACCGGACCCGGGGCTTGAACTCCATCTGGCCAGGCCCCGAGGGTGCTGGAGCCCCCTGTCCCGCAGGCCACCAGTGGGTCCGTGCGCTGGGGACGGGGCTCCACCGGTTCCCGGGGAGGCTCTCCCCAGCCTGGCTAGGGTTCGGAAGGTGGGACCGGACCCGGGGCTTGAATTCCATCTGGCCAGGCCCCGAGGGTGCTGGAGCCCCCTGTCCCGCAGGCCACCAGTGGGTCCGTGCGCTGGGGACGGGGCTCCACCGGTTCCCGGGGAGGCTCTCCCCAGCCTGGCTAGGGTTCGGAAGGTGGGACCGGACCCGGGGCTTGAATTCCATCTGGCCAGGCCCCGAGGGTGCTGGAGCCCCCTGTCCCGCAGGCCACCAGTGGGTCCGTGCGCTGGGGACGGGGCTCCACCGGTTCCCGGGGAGGCTCTCCCCAGCCTGGCTAGGGTTCGGAAGGTGGGACCGGACCCGGGGCTTGAACTCCATCTGGCCAGGCCCCGAGGGTGCTGGTACCCCTCCGTCCAGCAATCCGGCCGGGGGTCCGGGGCGCCCGGGACGGAGGGTCCACCGGGGGCCCAGGGGAGGCTCTCCCCGGCCCGGCATAGGGTTTGGAAAGCCGGGACTGGGGCCGGGGACCGGGCCCGGGGCTTGAGCCCCGTCCGGCAGGGCCCAGTGGTGCGGGAATCCCCCCTCCGTCCTGCAAGCCGGCCGGGGGTCGGAGGTACCCGGGACGGAGGGTCCATCAGGGCCCGGGGAGGCCTGAAGCCCCGGAGCCCTGCAGCCCCAGAGACCTGCAGCTCTGCAGCCCCCGGAACCCTGCAGCCCCAGAGCTCTGCAGCTCCGGGGCAGGCAGATTGGCGTCCTTTTGGTCCCGGCCATCTGGTCGCCCCTCTCGCCTCGGCCATCTGGTCGCCCTGGAAGTCATGATGAGGTGCCATTCGCCTCCCGGATCCCAGCGAGGGCTCCAGGAGGTCGGGTACTTTCGCGCCTTGGGTCCCCTCTGTCACCTTGTGTGCACAGATTGCAAGAAAGTCAGGTAATTTCCCTCCGGATTACTAGGGGGCAGGGTATGCCCGGACACCCCTCCAAGGCTGGTGGTTCTCTGCTAGGGGGACCAGATGGGCTATGCCTGGGTAACACCTCCCTAGGCCACCCGGGGCTTCCTTCCTCCAGGCCAACGGCTTGTCAAATTGCCCAGGACGGGCTCCATGGCTCTTGGGCAGTCGTCCCCCGGGTCTCCAGGCCGATGGCATGTCAAAGTGCCCAGGACGGGCTCCATGCGTCCCGGGCAGTCGTCCCCCGGATCTCCAGGCCGACGGCATGTCAAAGTGCCCAGGACGGGCTCCATGCGTCCCGGGCAGTCGTCCCCCGGGTCTCCAGGCCGACGGCATGTCAAAGTGCCCAGGACGGGCTCCATGCGTCCCGGGCAGTCGTCCCCCGGGTCTCCAGGCCGACGGCATGTCAAAGTGCCCAGGACGGGCTCCATGCGTCCCGGGCAGTCGTCCCCCGGGTCTCCAGGCCGACGGCATGTCAAAATGTCCAGGACGGGCTCCATGCGTCCCGGGCAGTCGTCCCCCGGGTCTCCAGGCCGACGGCATGTCAAAGTGCCCAGGTTGGGCTCCATGCGTCCCGGGCAGTTGTCCCCCGGGTCTCCAGGCCGATGGCATGTCAAAGTGCCCAGGACGGGCTCCATGCGTCCCGGGCAGTCGTCCCCCCGGGCATCCGCCGCTCCCTTCTCCGGGCCGACGGCAGGTCAGATTGCCCAGGACGGGCTCCATGGGTCCCGGGCAGTCCTCCCCTGGGTGTCCGGCGCTCCCTTCTCCGGGCCGACGGCATGTCAAAGTGCCCAGGACGGGCTCCATGCGTCCCGGGCAGTCGTCCCCCGGGTCTCCAGGCCGACGGCATGTCAAAATGTCCAGGACGGGCTCCATGCGTCCCGGGCAGTCGTCCCCCGGGTCTCCAGGCCAACGGCATGTCAAAATGTCCAGGACGGGCTCCATGCGTCCCAGGCAGTCGTCCCCCGGGTCTCCAGGCCGACGGCATGTCAAAGTGCCCAGGACGGGCTCCATGCGTCCCGGGCAGTCGTCGTCCCGGGCGTCCGGGCCTGGGAGCTCCGGTGGTCCTCACCGTGCCTGAGGCCCAGCCGGGGTCCCCGAGCCCTGCCCGGCGTGGGCAGGCAGCAGCCCTACCACGAAGGCTCGGGGTGGGAAGCAGGGAGTCCTTTCGTTCCCGGCCACCTGGTTGCACCTTTCCCCTCGGCCATCTGGTCGCACGCAATGCTATCCAAAAGGGCGACCAGATGGCCAAACCTCCCTGGAAGTCCCTATGAGGTGCCATTTGCCTCCCCGATCCCAGCGAGGGCTCCAGGAGGTCGGGTACTTTTACGCCTTGGGTCCCCTCTGTCAACTCGTGTGCACAGATTACAAGAAAGGGGGGTAATTTTCCTCCGGATTACTAGGGGTAAGGGTATGCCCGGACACCCCTGCAAGGCTGGTGGTTCTCTGCCAGGGGGACCAGATGGGCTATGCCTGGGTAACAACACCCGGGGCTTCCCTCCTCCAGGCCAACGGCATGTCAAAGTGCCCAGGACGGGCTCCATGCGTCCCGGGCAGTCGTCCCCCGGGTCTCCAGGCCAACGGCATGAGCGAGTGTCCAGGTCGGGCTCCATGCTTCCCGGGCAGTCGTCCCCCGGGTCTCAAGGCCGATGGCATGTCAAAGTGCCCAGGATGGGCTCCATGCGTCCCGGGCATTCCTCCCCCCCGGGCGTCCGTCGCTCCCTTCTCCGGGCCGACGGCAGGTCAGATTGCCCAGGACGGGCTCCATGGGTCCCGGGCATTCCTCCGCTGGGTGTCCGGCTCTCCCTTCCCCGGGCCAACGGCTTGTCAGAGTGCCCAGGATGGGCTCCACGGGCCCCGGACGTCCGGGGCTCCCTTCCCCGTGCCAACGGCATGCCAGAGTGCCCAGGACGGGCTCCACGAGTCCCCGGCGTCCGGGGCTCCCTTCCCCGGGACACCGGCTTGTCAGAGTGCCCATGACGGGCTCCACGGGTCCCGGGTATCTGGGACTCCCTTCCCTGGGCCAACGGCATGCCGGAGTTCCCAGGACAGGCTCCACGGGTCCCGGGCATCCGGGGCTCCCTTCCCCGGTCCGACGGCTTGTCAGAGTGCCCAGGACGGGCTCCACGGCTCCCGGGCGTCCGGGGTTCCCTTCCCCGGGTCAGCGGCATGTCAGAGTGCCCAGGACGAGTTCCACGGGTCCCGGGCAGTCCTCCCCCGGGCGTCCGGGGCTCCCTTCCCCGGGCCGTCGGCAGGTCAGAGTGCCCAGGACGGGCTCCATGGGTCCCGGGCAGTCCTCCCCCCGGGCGTCCGGGGCTCCCTTCCCCGGGCAGACGGCAGGTCAGAGTGCCCAGGACGGGCTCCACGGGTGCCGGGCAGTCCTCCCCCCGGGCGTCCGGCGCTCCCTTCTCCAGGCCGATGGCAGGTCAGAGTGACCAGGACGGGCTCCACGGGTCCCGGGCAGTCCTCTCCCGGGCGTACGTGGTTGTCCGACAGATTCGGGCAGATGTGCTTTTACGAACCGGATCGGAGTCGGCCCAAATAATAATAATAATAATAATAATAATCCACATTTGTAAGGCGCACAATCGCCCGTAAGGGTCTCTAGGCGCTAGGGGCCGTTGGGAAGATTAAGCAAGCTATTGCCCAGAGTCACATGGTGCTGGGCTAATCTGCCGCCGGTGCCGGGGATCGAACCCTGATCTCTGGGATGCTCGAGGGTTACTACGCGCTCTACAAAAACCTTAAATAAAAAAATCTCCAGATTCCGGAGTCAGCCGCCCTAGCCGCGGCGCCAGCTATTTCCCAGAGTCACCTGGTGCTGGGCTAATCTGCCGCCGGTGCCGGGGATCGAACCGTGATCTCCAGATTCCGGAGTCAGCCTCCCTAGCCGCGGCGCCAGCTATTTCCCAGAGTCACGTGGTGCTGGGCTAATCTGCGGCCGGTGCCGGGGATCGAACCCTGATCTCTGGGATGCTCGAGGGTTACTACGCGCTCTACAAAAACCTTAAATAAAAAAAATCTCCAGATTCCGGAGTCAGCCGCCCTAGCCGCGGCGCCAGCTATTTCCCAGAGTCACCTGGTGCTGGGCTAATCTGCCGCCGGTGCCGGGGATCGAACCGTGATCCCCAGATGGGGATATCCCAAAAATCTGGCATGGATACGGCCCGCCAGGACAGGTTTGGGCACCCCTGATATAGAGGCAGTCAACGCGAAATCTGCTGGGTTCGATTCCGATCCGTGTCAGAAGGACCGTAGGGCTTGGGAGTCCGTACAACAGGGGTGCCCAAACCTGTCCTGGCGGGCCGTATCCATGCCAGATTTTTGGGATATCCCCATCTGGTGATCACGGTTCGATCCCCGGCGCCGGCGGCAGATCAGAGTGCCCAGGACGGGGTCCATGTGACCCGGGCAGTCCTATCCCCTGGGTGTACGTGGTTGTCCGACATGTCGGTCGTATTTGCTTTTACGTACCGGATCGGAATCGGCCCCCATAAAATCGTACGTAAAGTATATAGCAAATCAACCTGAAATCTGCTGGGTCAGAAAGGGCTCGATTCCGATCCGTGTCGGAAGGTTAGGAGTCCGTACGAATTTGTCGGGACGGCATGGCAGAGTGCCCGGGATGGGCTCCATGGCTCTTGGGCAGTCGTCCCCCGGGCGTCCGGGGCTCCATCCAGGCCGACGGCATGGCAGAGTGCCCGGGACGGGCTCCATGCGTCCCGGGCATTCGTCCCCCGGGCGTCCGGGGCTCCATCCAGGCCGGCGGCAAGGCAGTGTGCCCGGGTCGGGCTCCATGCGTCCCGGGCATTCGTCCCCCGGGCGCCTGAAACTGCTGGGTCAGAGAGGGCTCGATTCCGATCCGTGTCGTAAGGTTAGGAGTCCGTACGAATTTGTCGGGACGGCATGGCAGAGTGCCCGGGACGGGCTCCATGCGTCCCGGGCATTCGTCCCCCGGGCGTCCGGGGCTACATCCAGGCTGACGGTATGGCAGAGTGCCCGGGTCGGGCTCCATGGTTTTCACGGTGGTCCTCCCCAGGGTGTCGGGGCGCTCCAGGCCGAAGGCATGGAAAAGTGCCCAGGACGGGCTCCATGCGTCCCGGGCATTTGTCCCCCGGGCGTCCGGGGCTCCATCCAGGCCGACGGCATGGCAGAGTGCCCGGGTCGGGCTCCATGGCTTTCACGGTGGTCCTCCCCTGGGTGTCTGGGGGCTCCAGGCCGAAGGCATGGAAAAGTGCCCAGGACGGGCTCCATGCGTCCCGGGCACGGGCACGGGGACGGGGACAGGGTCGGGAGAGTCCAGGCGGCTTCACTTCCGTGTCCAGCCATCTGATCGACCAGATTCCCTCGGCCATCTGGTCGCCCGGATCCCCTCGGGCATCTGGTCGCCCGCAACGCTTTCCTATGGGGCGACCAGATGGCCGAACTTCCCTGGAAGTCCCGATGAGGTGCCATTCGCCGCCCGGATCCCAGCGAGGGCTCCAGGAGGTTGGGTACATCCGCGCCTTGGGTCCCCTCTGTCACCTCGCGTGCACAGATTACAAGAAAAGGGGGTAATTTTCCTCAGGATTACTAGGGAGAAGGGTACGCCCGGACACCCCTCCGAGGCTGGTGGTTCTCTGCCATGGGGACCAGATGGGCTATGCCTGGGCAACACCTCCCTAGGCCACCCGGGGCTTCCTTCCTCCAGGCCAACTGCATGTCAAATTGCCCAGGACGGGCTCCATGGCTCCTGGGCAGTCGTCCCCCGGGCGTCCGGGGCTCCATCCAGGCTGACGGCATTGAAAAGTGCCCAGGACGGGCTCCATGCGTCCAGGGCATTCGTCCCCTGGGCGTCCGGGGCTCCATCTAGGCTGACGGTATGGCAGAGTGCCCGGGTCGGGCTCCATGGTTTTCACGGTGGTCCTCCCCTGGGTGTCTGGGGGCTCCAGGCCGAAGGCATGGAAAAGTGCCCAGGACGGGCTCCATGCGTCCCGGGCATTCGTCCCCCGGGCGTCCGGGGCACCCATCTCCATGAGGCCAACGGCATTGGCAAAGTACCCAGGACGGGCTCCATGTGTCCCGGGCAGACCTCCCCCCGGGCGTCCGGGGCTCCCACCTCCAGGCCGACGGAATGTCAAAGTACCCAGGACGGGCTCCATGGGTCCCGGGCAGCTTCCCCCGGGGCGTCCGGGGCACCCACCTCCAGGCCGACGGCATGTCAAAGTACCCAGGACGGGCTCCACGGGTCCCGGGCATTCCTCCCCCAGGTCGTCCGGGCCCTAGAGCTCCGGTGGTCCAACCTGCGCCTGAGGCCCAGCCGGGGTCCAAGAGCCCTGCCTTGCGTGGGCAGGCAGTCAGGAACCCTACCGCGAAGGCTTGGGATGGATGGGGAGCTGGGAGTCCTTTCGATCCCGGCCCTCTGGTCGCCCGCGATGCTTTCCAATGGGGCGACCAGATGGCCGGGCTTCCCTGGAAGTCCCGATGAGGTGCCATTCGGCTCCTGGATCCCAGCTAGGGCTCCATGAGGTCGGGTTCTTTTACGCCTTGGGTCCCCTCTGTCACCTCGCGTGCACGGATTGCAAGAAAGGGGGGTAATTTCCCTCCGGATTACTAGGGGCAGGGTACGCCCGGACACCTCTCCAGGGCTGGTGGTTCTCTGCCCGGGGGACCAGATGAGATATGCCTGGGCAACACCTCCCCCGGGCGTCTGGGGGCTCCATTCTCCGGGCCAACGGCATGGCTCAATGCCCAGGACGGGCTCCACGTGTCCCGGACAGACCTCCCCTGGGCGTCCGGGGCACCCATCTCCATGAGGCCAACGGGATGGCAAAGTACCCGGGAAGGGCTCCACGGGTCCCGGGCAGCCTTCCCCCGGGCGTCCGGGGCTCCCACCTTTAGGCCGACGGCATGTCACACTGCCCAGGACGGGCTCCATGGGCCCCGGACAGACCTCCCCCGGGCGTCCGGGGCACCCATCTCCAGGAGGCCAACGGGACGGCAAAGTACCCGGGACGGGCTCCACGGGTCCCGGGCAGCCTTCCCCCGGGCGTCCGGGGCTCCCACCTTTAGGCCGACGGCATGTCACACTGCCCAGGACGGGCTCCATGGGCCCTGGACAGACCTCCCCCGGGCGTCCGGGGCACCCATCTCCAGGAGGCCAACGGGATGGCAAAGTACCCGGGAAGGGCTCCACGGGTCCCGGGCAGCATTCCCCCGGGCGTCCGGGGCTCCCACCTCCAGGCCGACGGCATGTCACAGTGCCCAGGACGGGCTCCATGGGCCCCGGACAGCCCTCCCCCCGGGCGTTCGGGGCACATATCTCCAGGAGGCCAACGGCGTTGCAAAGTACCCGGAAAGGACTCCACGGGTACCGGGCAGTCCTCCCCCGGGCGTCCGGGGCACCCATCTCCATGAGGCAAACGGCATTGGCAAAGTACCCGGGAGGGGCTCCACGGGTCCCGGGCAGGCCTCCCCCGGGCGTCCAGGGCACCCACCTCCAGGCCGACGGCATGTAAAAGTGCCCAGGACGGGCTCCATGGGTCCCGGGCAGCCCACCCCCGGGCATCTGGGGCACCCATCTCCAGGAGGCCAACGGCGTTGCAAAGTACCCGGGAAGGGCTCCACGGGTACCGGGCAGTCCTCCCCCGGGCGTCCGGGGGCTCCCTTCTCCAGGCCGACGGCATGGTTCAATGCCCAGGACGGGACGTCAAGTGGCCAGGACGGGCTCCATGCGTCCCGGGCATTCGTCCCGGGACGGGGACGGGGTGGGGAAGAGTCCAGGCGGCTTCACCTCCATGCCCAGCCATCTGGTCGCCCGGATTCCCTCGGCCATCTGGTCGCCCGGATCCCCTCGGGCATCTGGTCGCCCGCAACGCTTTCCTATGGGGGGGACCAGATGGCCGAACTTCCCTGGAAGTCTTAATGAGGTGCCATTCGCCTCCCGGATCCCAGCGAGGGCTCCATGAGGTCGGGTTCTTTCACGCCTTGGGTCCCCTCTGTCACCTCGCGTGCACAGATTGCAAGAAAGGGGGGTAATTTGCCTCCGGATTACTATGTGGCAGGGTATGCCCGGACACCCCTCCAGGGTTGGTGGTTCTCTGCCATGGGGACCAGATGGGATATGCCTGGGCAACACCTCCCTAGGCCACCCGGAGCTTCCTTCCTCCAGGCCAACTGCATGTCAAATTGCCCAGGACGGGCTCCATGGCTCTTGGGCAGTCGTCCCCCGGGCGTCCGGTGCTCCATCCAGGCCGACGGCATGGCAGAGTGCCCGGGACAGGCTCCATGCATCCCGGGCCTTCGCCCCCCCCCCGGGCGTCCGGGGCTCCATCCAGGCTGACGGCATGGCAGAGTGCCCGGGACGGGCTCCACGGGCCCCAGGCGTCTGGGGCTCCCTTCCCCGGGCCAGCGGCATGTCAGAGTGCCCAGGACGGGCTCCACGGGCCCCGGTCATCCGGGGCACCCTTCCCCGGGCCAGCGGCATGTCAGAGTGCCCAGGACCAGTTCCACGGGTCCCGGGCAGTCCTCCCCCGGGCGTCCGGGGCTCCCTTCCCCGGGCCAAAGCATTTCAGAGTGCCCAGGACGGGCTCCACAGGTTCCGGGCGTCCAGGTCTCCCTTCCCCGGGCCAACGGCTTGTCAGAGTGCCCAGGACGGGCTCCACGGGCCCCGGGCGTCCGGGGCACCCTTCCCCGGGCCAGCGGCATGTCAGAGTGCCCAGGACGAGTTCCACGGGTCCCGGGCAGTCCTCCCCCCCGGGTGTCCGGGGCTCCCTTCCCCGGGCCAAAGCATTTCAGAGTGCCCAGGACGGGCTCCACGGGTCCCGGACGTCTGGGGCTCCCTTCCCCGGGCCAACGGCATACAGGAGTGCCCAGGACGGGCTCCACGGGTCCCGGATGTCCGGGGCTCCCTTCCCCGGGCCAACGGCATACAGGAGTGCCCAGGACGGGCTCCACAGGTCCCGGTCGTCTGGGGCTCCCTTCCCCGGGCCAACGGCTTGTCAGAGTGCCAAGGACGGGCTCCACGGGTCCCGGTCGTCTGGGGTCCCTCCCCCGGGCCAACAGCAGGTCAGAGTGCCCAGGACGGGCTCCACGGGTCCCGGGCAGCCCACCCCCCGGGCGTTCGGGGCACCCATCTCCAGGAGGCCAACGGCGTTGCAAAGTACCCGGGAAGGGCTCCACGGGTACCGGGCAGTCCTCCCCCGGGCGTCCGGGGCTCCCTTCTCCAGGCCAACGGCATGGTTCAATGACCAGGACGGGCTCCATGTGTCCCAGACAGACCTCCCCTGGGCGTCCGGGGCACCCATCTCCAGGCCAACGGCATGGCTCAATGCCCAGGACGGGCTCCATGGGTCCGGGGAGGCGTCCCATGCGCCTCCGGGCTTGGGAGCCCCGGCTGGGTCCAGGGGCCCGGGCGGGCCCCGGGTGGGGTGCTCCGGCCCTGGTCCCTGTCTTCCAGCCTACCGCACTGCCAAGGGCCTAGGAATGGGTTCCGTTGTTCCCGGGGAGCCTCCCCTTGCTTGGCTGGGTTCAGGAGCAGTGGCTAGGGCCCCTGAGGGCCCGGGGAGGGCGGCCTCCCCACCCCGGGCTCTGTCCTTGGTCCTGCTGCGTGGCAGGGTGCCCGGGACGGGGTCCGGAGGGACCGGGGAGGCGTCCCATGCACCTCCGGGCTTGGGAGCCCCGGCTGCGTCCAGGGGCCCGGCCAGGCCCCGGGTCGGGTGCTCCGGCCCTGGGCCCTGTCTCTCAGCCTGCCGCACTGCCAAGGGCCCGGGAAGGGGTTCCGATGTGCCCGGGGAGCCTCCCCTTGCTTGCCTGGGTTCAGGAGCAGTGGC